>NC_137910.1:20341610-20371610 GCF_963457725.1 Sprattus sprattus | reverse complement strand
GATGCCCAGGTGCCTTCCTGATGGGTGCCTCTCAGCCTCCGCATGCCGTGACTCCATGCGGTTCCCTCACTGCTGCTCTGACCCCTGACCCCTCATCTGTCAGCAAGGAGATGCCAACAGAGGGGGGAATTAGCTTGCTGTCAGGGGGGCTTAGTACCGAGCTCTCCCCACGCTAACCTCTCACACATAGCCAGACGCTGGCGGCTTAACCTGGCTTACACCCTCTCCTCTGCAGAAATGCTGGAGAATTTTAATTACGCCAACATGTCATACAGTCCTCCATTTGTGGATTTAAGTAGGGGGAAAAGGAGAGTGTGTGTTTGTGTTTGTGCGTGCGTGCGCTTGTCTTTGTGTGTATAGAAGGATTGAGTGTGTGTTTGGCTAGATTTGGGTGCATGTGTACCGTGTGTGCATGTGTGTGTGAGTGTGTGTGTGTTTCTGTGTTTGTGTGTGCATGCATGCACACACACATTTGTTTGAGAGACAGAAACCGAGCTAGTGTCTGCATGGCAGGAATACCAACAGGACACGACCATGAAAACGTTGCATCAGAGGATGTTTTCATTGATATTTAATGACTAGAACTAATATCCACACTAACAAGCAGCAGAAAACAATGAGCATTTGCACACAGCCCTCCTTCACTGAGAACAATGTTCAGGCAGAGATGGAGGGAGGATCCAAATGGATGTTCAGCCTTCTCAGTGAGCTTGTCCTCCAGGTTGCTTGTGTTTGAGAGGCTGTGGTGACCTCCAGCAGGAAGAGGCAGACAGGCAGGCAGGCAGGCAGGCACACAGGCACTGATGGAGGGTTAATGTGACGGGAGAGATATGGGGGATTGTTATGCAGATGCTGCAGGAGAGGAGAGGAGAGCGGGAGGCTTGACTCAACACAGCAGAACATCTTGTGTTTTTTGTGTGCACGTGTGTGTGAGTGTGTGTGTGATTTTGATCTCATAATGTGTCTCTGGTTGTCTTGTGTTGCACAGGTATGAGAATGTATAACACTGCAGTGCTTTAAGTCCTGCCACCACATTAACACCACAGTAACACAAATATACTCTCTGGCACAGAGGCATTGCCATTATTTAGAGAAGACTCTTGCTTTTTCCAGGCTCATCATCAGTTTATTTCTTCTTAATTGCCTACTTAAAAAAACACCCATTTGACCTCAGTGGGTAACACTTAATGTTGGAAACAAAGGGAGTGTTGATAAGGTGGACTTGCAGTATTCAGTGGCTGAATTTCAATAGAGAGATAGGTCGGTTGGTGGGGAAGGAGGCTGGGCAGCGGGTAAATCACTGTCGCTTGTCCGCTGTGTAAAGTGGACCCTTAAATCCTCCTGTTCCTTAATTGGGCTGTGGTGTCTGTGGCTGGCGGTAGTGACCTTGAAGAAGCTATAGAAGTCCTATCACCCCCCCCCCCCCCCCCCCCAACACACACTTCTTCTTCTTTTCTCTCTCTCTCTCTCCCTCTCTATCTCTGAGTTGTGGGGACCCCCCCCCCCCCCCCAGGCTTTTTAAAGGATCATGCTGTCACACTGCTGCTGCAAGGTGATGCTCCAGAGGTTTTTTAGCCTCACATTAGGGCTCACACCTGCCAGCTCTGGATGGACTGTAGTTCTTCCACTAGAGGGAATCTTCCTTTAGGTATGCTCCCTGTCAAATTAAGGTAATGTGAAAAAAATTAAACAAAACGTAACAGTTCACATAGGGAGTTGGTCAACACATTTCCCTTGGGCAGATTGATTGATGCATTAATGATTGATATATGATATGACTGTACGAGTTGTTTAAGTATTTATTTAAGAGCTGTTCTAGTCGTGAGAATGTAACATTCAACTTTGAAAATCCTAAGGTGTGCACTTACCCGGGATCACCTTTACTGTCCGGCGTAATAAGATTACTTCCTCCACGTGATGTGCCGTGACTAAGAGAGAAAGAGAGAGAGAGAGAGATGGAGGTAGACACGATTCTCTAACGCGAACGCGAGGTTTCACCACTAATTGAAGCGAGAAGTTGCCTGTCAACCGGGCGCTCGGGGAAACTACAATAACTGATATCGCGCTCTTCTCTCGCGCAGAGGACAGCCTAACGTCAGTGTGTGTGCTTTTCTTGTGAGTGAGAGAGAACGAGACAGAGAGCGTGTATGTGTGTGTTTGAGTGACAATTGTGAGTGTGTATGTAGATATTCGCGCAGGCACTGCCTTATGTGTGAGAGAATCTATCCGGAATGGACCTGCCTGCTTCGACGAACATGGTAAGCGATCATTTTGAATGTATACAGTACCTGCCTTAACAAGCAGGTGCTTTTGAACATGACTGACTGTAATTCAATGTCCACTATTTGTGGTAACACATTAATTGTCTATGCTCCATACAATTTGGTTGGTAGGCTATGATGTATACCACAATGACGGTTCCATATGACGCGAATTGGACACCGGAGGTCCCGTTAAGACGTGGTATCCTTACCCTACAGGTCTTTTGAGATGTGTATGGGGACTCCTTTCGAAGTGTGATTCTGCCTGTCAGTATGGTGTGACAGTATTCGACAATGGTGTCATTCAAAGTCAGCGAGCTCAGAAAGGTCTGGTATGTGGCACGGGTCCCACAGTTGTAGTTGTCGTGAAAGCGAAGTTTTAAAACCTTCACATCGGATTAACCGAGCTTGTTATCTCGTTAGTATTTCAGTGCAGTTTCACAGTGTAATGAAGCATTAGTCTGCGAAATAGGTTCAAGCTTTACTCTGCAGACGTTAACCCGCATGTATGGTCTATGACACCAGTATTTTCTTTTCATTTGTTGCTCATTTTGTGCGAATTTACAGGTAACATCATGCGTCTGACGTACGAGGGAATACGCATTAATTAAGATGCACGTGCTTGAATAGCAATAGCTACACACTAGTATGGCTGTATTTATATCTTGAATGCTTCATCATAGACCGAATCACACGAGGCGTTTGAACATTTGAGAGTAAAAAGAGTGAATATAATTAAATGAAGAAATACGACAGCCTCCATCATTTAACTCGTTTGTGTTTGCTTACTCGGTCAGGCGTGTGTGTGTGTGTGTGTGTGCATGTGTGTCCATGAGAGCTACTCCCAGACTATCCCCGATAGGTTATCCTCATGGGTCTTGCCGTGTCTTGATGGAGTTTTAGGATCAGTTTCCCCGTCGACAGCTGCGAAAGGAACCTCTAGAATTTCACTCAAAATGATTAAATGTAATTTTGTTACCTGGCTTAAAACATCTTATAAATTATTTCCAGAGCGTGCTTCTGAAGCTACGGCACGACTCAACCTCTGCTCTAAATTAATAGTTTCTTGTTCATGTCAGGAAAGATAACCTTTTCCAAGTCCCCTCTACTCTCTCTCGCTCTCTCTCTTTTCCACACTCACGCAGGCACGCACGGACGGACGCACACACACACCTGTCACTGAATCAACAGTTTATGCATGGTCGGTAGGCTTGTATACAGTTACTATTTTTCACCATCAGTGAAGTTGTAGCCGAGCCCTTTGGGTGCTCTGTGCACCCTGGGAGACCCAGGAGAGTTGTTGTAATTACATTTCCGCGCATTCAGACGTGTAACATTGAAATGTGGAGCTAGGGTCCTTGGTCTTGTTAGAGTTTAAATCATTCTTTCATTCCTAATCTGAAATTTATCTTAGGCCTCTAATTGAGGTGCAGGCGGAGCCAACAAAACAGTCGTTTAGAGTCGTTTTTTTCACATTACCTGACAAATATCAAGCCTGGGGACTGCATTGTGTAAAATGAAAAAAGTAATGACTTTAAAAAAGGACATGTTTTTGGTGTGTTGATGTAGCTATAGTAACAGGGTTTCAAGTTTAGCCATGTTGTGACTCTCTCTCTCTCTCTCTCTCTCTCTCTCTCTCTCTGTGAGTGTGTGTGAATGTTATCATCACCATCGCCTGATGTCCTTACTGTGGTCTTCAATCACTATAGGGATGTGTTTGGTATAGTGGTGTTTCTAATGGACATAGACCAATATGACATTAGAAGCAACTGAATAACCTTGTGCCATAACAAAGCAAGAAGAGCTTAAAGAATTCATGAGGGAAAACAGTTATTTTTTCCATTTTATCCTAATGCTTTAGTGAATTTATCCACATAACTTTGATAAGCACAAGTCCAGCTGTGTCATCAGTGCTAACATCAGTGCTTTAACCATAGTGTTGTACGGCCAAGCATTTTCATCCTTTGTCCCACATCCTGCAAACCTAGGAAACATAATTTCCTGCATTTCATTGGTCATTCCGTTTTTAATTGTTAAAAATAAGAATAAATGGATGTGTTCTTTTACCCGCCTGGGACATGAGCTGCTTATGCAGTTGCGGCATAGTTTCTAGTCAGTAGCGCTCTGTCAAGAGAGGCAACCATGGCTCATACAAATTCAACAAAGCCAAACTTTTCTAAAAGCCTGGCTTTAATCCAAGGGCTGAGAAGAGAGCAGTGAAGTTGGTCATCAAGAGGCTGTGACAGCCGTCAATCACACTGTGCACACGTGGGGCCGGTGGACTCCTGTGCTCAGTCACAAAAAAACAAACTTAGGGCCTACACAAACTTTGGGAAAACATGTCTCACATGGTCCCACACAAACGTACTATTCATTTGGTCTGTTTGCATCTGGTCACCTTACCACAATGTATCCTTCATGTCCAAAACATAAACTGTCAATCAATCAATCTGTTCTCAATAATGGGTACTCAGATTATGTTATTCTGCAGAATGTGAGCTTGGAAGCCATTATTAAGGCTGACAGACTTCCTTTGATACCTTTACTTTGGATGATAATACATTTTACGAGTCAAGCAATTTGTCGGGATACTTGTATGTATGAAACAAAATGACCAGATCAACAGTAAACTGCAATGGAATTTTCTCTACTTCATAAAATGCATCATTTATGGGGGAACATGTGAATGTTCCCACTCAATGTGTCAGTATGCTGACAGCCTGGAATAAGCCCCGTCTACAATGGTAATAATGGTCTTTAGGTCAAATGTTTTCTTGACGTATATTGATTGCAGTGGAATTGGGAAACACAACGGTGCCATTGTAGAACATTTGAGAGGTTGCACCAGGGGTTCCTCCTTCAGCCATTGTGACTGCTGACCGGCAGAAAAAAACCTCTTCACGACACAGCAAGCATCCTCAGGAGATGACGGAGGCAATTACCTGAAGGTCAAAGAAAACTCTCAAAATCCCTTGCACACATATGTTGTCTGTCCACATCGGTCTCAGACCTGACCCGTTTGACCTTTGAACTCTGCTTAAAGTCCAACCTCAGGTTATTGCTGAGGAGTCATGCCAAGGAGCCGTGTGATTTGCCGAAAGCTGAAAGGCTAATAATAATAGGCTTCAGGGCTCCTGGTGCATTCTGGGTAAAATGGCTCGGGCACATCTGAGCCGAGATGAAAGTGTTCGTATGCACGGCAGAAAGCACGAAGCACAGAGCACATTCCCCATCAGGTGATAAGAGACTCATGGGTAGTGATGCCTGAAATGATTTCAGAGGGAGAGAAGAGAATAGAGAGAGAGAGAGAGAGAGAGAGAGAACAAGGGAACGAGAGATTGTGAGAAGCACTAAGACCTAGGCAGAGAGAGAGGTTGTACGTGTTTCAATTTTCCAAGCCCTTGTTTTTCAGCAGATTACATTCAATGCCATGCCGTTTAAGGGAGTGATTTGGTGATTGCCATGAGGCACGTGTATGTGTTTCGGTGCTTGTGTGCAGAACTTGAGCGCAACATTCCAGCCTCCATCCCTGTGTTTTTGGCCTCTCCCTGACCCCCGTGACTCAGAGGTTTGGAATGAATGAATGGTGATGCGCTCTGGTGAGGCAAGGGCACCTACCTCTGTCTCACAGTGGACAACAACAAATGGTAGAACATCTACATGTCTGTTTCTTCAAGGTGTGCTTCTGTTGATTCCTGGCACCTGAGTACTTGTTTGAAATACTAATTTCAGTTGGTGAGAAGAGCAGGAGCTGCTGCAGTAAGAGCACTGTGTGACGGAGCATATGGATAGGGATCAGAGGAAAGGAAGAGCACTGTGTGATGGAGCATATGGATAGGGATCAGAGGAAAGGAAGAGCACTGTGTGACGGAGCATATGGATAGGGATCAGAGGAAAGGAAGAGCTAGAGGTCTAAGACTGACAAAGGGATATAGTATAAGCTGTACTTAATGCTCTCTCTTTCCCTGACTCTCTCTCTCTCTCTCTCTCTCTCTCCTTCCCTGGCTCTCTTTCTCTCGTCTGCTTTATTTGACACAGGATGTTGATGCTATTGACCTGCTGTCATAGTAACCCTGAGCACAGGGATAATACACACACACATCATCGACATCTCTTCGTTGGCAGAGAAGCTTCTGTACTCAGGAAGAACTGCATTTTAAAAAGGGGGAAATCGATTGCTCAGTGAAACCTCTTCCGTTATGGTCACCAGATTGTATTTAATTTCATTCAGCAGTAGACTTTTGCTGGTCTGCTGGTCAGATAAAAGGCATATTTCAGACAGCTATTTAGCTAATGGTCGAAAAATGGCCATTGGCTTGGATACATATCAATCTAAGAACATTAATAATCATTAAAAAAAGTCATTGGTAGAAACGCTCTAAATGTAGCATGGCTTTTTTTTTTTTTTACTTTCAGAGAAACAACTTTTTTACCTTATGTAATACTCATCTAATGGTGATAATATATTTTTTGATGTATGAGATGGTGATCAAGTGAAAAAAATCCAATCATACTTCCAGAATATCAGATATTGCTTCAGAAACCTCTGTCATTGCTTTTGGGGTGTTTCGAGGCCATGCGGCTCATCTCCATATAAACTGTCTCAAAGCTGCGAGCTGTTAAATTAATACATGAACCAAGTGTGAGCTCTGGACCTTTTCATAGCAGGACAGAGGGAATGATGGGAGAAAGAACTTCAACTTTTCTCTATGGTGGCGTGGTGTGTGAACGGACTAATTTGATGTCCTTGTGTGAATAATTTAGAGCACCAAGGCCTAGTGTGTCTGCTGGCTTGTTCACATGCTGGCATAGAGCTTCAAAGCTGCGTCTCTTTGCTGACCAGATTTCTGCCTTCACGACCCCGTTTGCAGGGATGTCCGGTTTGCTTAATTCACTTTTAGCTTCTGTGCTTAGTATTCATTTGTCCACTTTTGCAAATTAGGAGTCTCAAGTGTTGTAGTTGTAGGTCCAAATGTTGTTGCAACTGTAGATGTAGCTGCTGCTGTAGGGGTGGTTGGAGCAGATATTGTAGTCTCCGCTATTGTAGTAGTAGAGGGAGATGTTGTAGTAGCTGTAGATGTTGCTGCCGATGTTGTATTTGCTTCTGCTTTTTTTTAACTGATAGCTCTTCATGTGGTGCATCACACACACTGAGACTTATCATTACTGCTATCAGTATTTTAAATCCATTGTACTTGTCTAGTATTTAGATGTTATCCACATCCAGTAAGCAATGTTCCCTCTAATTTTTTTCAGCACTGAGCAAATATTTTTTATTCTGAGCGCACATTACAGCACTGTGAGCAATTCGTAAACCACGCAACCTGACGAAAATGACCACGAGCCTGCGTTAGCCATAGGTTTCCAAAGAGATTACAGCAAATACATCAATATGTCTACAAGGTTGATATTTATTCAATATCCTTTATAATGGCTGGACTTTGGAACATTTTAATGATGGTGTTTTACCAGTCAGTTTAGTTGAACTTAAAGCATCTTTGGTTAGGGATGGGAACCGAGAACCGGGTCTTGTTTAGAACCGGTTCCCAATGAGCCGAATCTTTGGAATCGTTAGCCAAATTCATAACCGGGTCTGTTAACGGGTCTGTGTGCCGTTTGCGCATGCGCAAACTCTTAATAATAATCAGACCGCAGCAGAAATGGCAACTCGACAGAAGCAATCTAAAGTGTTACTTTATTTCACCCGAAACGGATGCAAACACGGTCACTTGTAACCTCTGTAAAAAATGTATTTCCTCAAAGGGAGGAAGTACATCTATCATGAATAAGCACTTGAGCACACATGGTATAAAATTACAAGAATGTCATGTTTTCGATGCCAGCAGCAGCTCAACTAACGTCGGCGCTTCATCCCTAACGTGCCAAGGTAAACTCCTCAAAATGTTTTATCATAAGTCATAACGGTGTTACTCGTGTGTTATCAGCAAACGTTTGCGTTTTCGTGTTAACCATAACTAAACTTAGCATTGAATTGCTTAACAGAATGGGCGATGTTGGACATTGTCATATATTATATATAACTTACATAACTAGGCTAGCTTAACTGTAGAATCTTCTATTTTCAGCCGTTGGCTAGAGGCAGGGGCAGTGCTTGCCTCCCCTCTGTTGGTTCTAGGGTAGGGTTAGGCTGTACAAAAGACTCCGTTAATAATAACGCGTGCAGCTCCCTCAGTTTGACAGTTCGATATTGATAAGTTTCTCGTAGCCAATTCAGTGGCAGCAATAGCTAAGTGTTAAATATACTGAGTGCCTAGTTTGTACATGATACAAGTAACTGAAGTAAGTATGTTTCAGTACGTTATTGTGTTTGTAGTGGACTCTACATTGCTATTAGAAGCGTTAAGCATAATAGTTCTCTATTAGCAATACAACCAAGCAACCTACAAGAAAATATACAGTCAAGCTGGAGACACAATTAGCCCTGAGCGATCGCGTATCCTCCCAGAGAAGGCAGACATGCACATTTTTCTGCACAAAAATTGTAAATAGTCTTTGCCACTGCTAGTTAATTTTTTTTGGCAGCTCAGTTAATAATATAGGCTACCCTTTTACAAAAGGAAGGAGCATTGTTATTTTTATGAACGTTTATATTAAACAGAACACATTTATTTAAGTTATGTAAGTTTTATTTAAATGTGTATGTAAACATTCTAAAAATTTATATAAAAGAACATTAATGTAAAAAACCCGTTTGTGCTCTTTTTTTCACCCCTTACCCAATTATAAGAATCGTTAAGAGAATCGATAAGGAATCGGTTCGATAAGCAGGAATCGATAAGGAACCGGAATCGTTAAAATCTTATCGGTTCTCATCCCTATCTTTGGTTGAAAATAAATAAGGTTTAGGGAGGTTATGACTGGTTCACTGGTTATGAATGATAATGATATATATATATATATATATATTGTGTGTGTATATATATATATATATATATATATATATATATATACACACACAAAATAAAAGTATCCAAGGTGTTTAATCATTTCTCAGCAGGTACAACATTTAAGTAGAACTTCATTGAAAGAAAAATGCTAATGCAGTGCTTTACAATAAATATAGTGATTATGGTGTATTTTTTCCTAAAGGTAGCCTTTATAAATAATTTAATAACTGGAGTGGTTTGCAACAAACTAAGCTACAAAACATGTAATTTGAATTACATTGAGGGAGCTAGGCCTATCTGTCTGTGTGGCTCATCTTGTCTGCAGGCCTATGGAAGACACACCTTTCTGACTAAACATATGTCAAAATGTTGTTGCAGTTATCAAGATCACTTTAAATAGGGCCTAATAGGTCTAATTGAAAATATTGGAAATTTCAACCTCAAATCTTCTCGCCTCACGATTTTGTCTTCGTGGCATTCATTAGACTGAAACCGCGTTCACAGTCGGCGCTAGATGCTTTGAATGTGCCACAAATGTCAAGAAGTTGTACCAGATCTGGAAAATGCTCACTTTTCAGCGTCCACCTTTTTTCAATAACCGTGAACTTGAATTCGACAAATGCGTCCCGGGACCACATATTATGCTTCCTCCAGAAGCGCTTCGAACCTTTTCGCAAGATTGGTCACGTCATTCAGCCCATGATCAAATTTACTAACTGCACGATCCAACGTGTCCGGCTCAAAGGCAGCCCACTCAGCTCTAGCCTGAGTGCAATCCGTTTTGTACTCGCTCAACTGATTGCTGCCTTCTCGCTGATCAAACTTTTTAACTCAGCTCAGGGAAGCGGGCATCCAAGTGCTCACAAACTTTAAGGACAAACAGAATAATGTCACGTTTGTTCACTGCATGGTTTCCCACGAGCGAACTATTTCCGCGTTTGCCTCCGAGCATATGTAAATATGTCTGAAAGTTTTATCCTACCTGAGTCAGTTTGGACTATTTCATCTAGCCACTCATGTTTAAACGTTAGGCAGACCTTTTTCTGGGGCACCTGCTCTGTCTTTCTTTTCGCCATGGTAGCCTATAACTGCTGGAGCAGAGCCGGCAAGAGAGCTAAAGGAAATTTTGTATGTAAACATTCTAACGCACATCCGGCTTGGTTGTCAGACATGTCAGTATTTTAAATGTTTATTGCCTAGCCTAGATCGCCTTTGATGCTCAGATTTTTAAACCTAAAAAAAAAAAAATCGTTTATGCCGTCTGAAAAATGTGCGCTGTCTGAAAAATCTATTGCGCGGCCTCTTCGACTGGCCTGCATGGCCGCGCGCGCGCGCAGCTTAGAGGGAACATTGCCAGTAAGGCATGGTTAGATGTAATACAGCGTACCACGGATATGGAGTAGGATCTGCAACCACCTGTTGAGTTCCACCTGTTTTGCTGGTTCAGCTGCAGCTCCTACTTTAGAACTAATGTCACAAAGACCCGCCTTTATCAGTTGCTATGTTTAACTTTATGACTACCTCCTCGAGGCAGACGCATTTGTCAGGTCTGCTACAGGTTGGTGTTTTTTTATGTGTACGAGTGACTGAGCGAAGACACTGTCATGTATGACTGCTCTATCCACGCTTGGTACGCCTGCATCAAGCCCATCCATTGTCCGCTGATGGCCTGCGATGCCTGTTTTGTGAAGTGGGCTGTCCACGGGGATATTCTGTATGGATCTGGCACAGACACTTCATTTGACACCTCAAATGGCCACTGAGCAGCACAGGGGCTTGACAAGCAGTCAATTCATATCTGATGTCGCACCCGCGCCACTGCTGTCATGTTCACTAGATCCAGCGACACAATATAAATACATAAGAGAGAATAAAGGTAAGGGGAACGATGGAAGATAAAAAGAAGGAAGGGGTCTCTCTTTCTGTCAATCACACACACACACACACACACACACACACACACACCTTTTATGATGTAAAGATTTAAACTTTATGTGTCAGTTCTGGGTACGGTGATGGTAACTGACATTGTCATGATTGAGTAGATTTTTGAACGATTTGCCAGAATATTCTTTGACATTTGAGATCGGCGTGTGGAGGTAAGACAGTGAAAAGTAGAATGGTGTGAGTGTGTGGGGCGCTACTCAGATATCCTTCCCAGAGGGCTGTAGTTCTGCACGGCCCTCACCCTACAGAGAAGAGAAAACGAAACTAAGCGAGAAAGAGAGGTTGATATGTGTGGGGGTGTGTAGGTGTGAGTGTGTGTGTTTGTGAGAGAGAGAGGTCTCATACTCTAGCCCTGTTGCATTAATCTCAAGTAATTCTTTCACTTTATCCTGGACTGAAACTGCACTAACTGTTGTTAGTATTTTCACCTTGATAAAATCTGCGTGCTTTTAGCACCCAAATACCAGCCATTAGTCTGGGCATTGGCAGGCTTTCGAATAAAGATAAGTGGAGCATGAAGTATTTTTTCGCCCACAGCTTGGCATATTTTTGTTGTGGAAATTCTGCCCATCGCGCTGTCCTCCAGTAAAGTTTAGTATCAGTTCATCATTTGTTTACCAGTACTCCAACTGACAAATTCTCACACACTCACACAGACACACTCACATAAGCACTCACACACACACACAATCTCTCTCTCTGTCATGCACTCATACCCAAAGGTCCAAGAAAACAGAAAAGACAAAGTTGCCATTACAGATTTCTTCAACTATACAGAAGAATTCTTAACATATTGCTGTGCCGTAATGCCTTCTCTATACCCACGGTGACCTCTGCTCAGACACTGACCTCTACTCAGTGCACAGATAAACATCCCTGCTGGTCCTGATCTGTTTATTCATAGAGCCCCCCCCTCCCGCTGTCCGACTGATGAGCCAATGTTGGTAGCTCACAGGTTTGTCTGTACCCATCCAGGCCTGTTGCCTATTTGTGCACAGCATTTTCATTTCACCCTTCCATCTCCACTTCCTGTTGTGGTACATGCCCATTAGTCACTGCTGCACTGGCTTCGAGGCTTGAACCAGTGCATGTGGTGTGTTGATGGGGATTGGCTTAAGCCTAACAGGCTTGGTTTCTGCATTACACGCACACAACACTAAATGAGATTGATTTAGAAATGCAAACTACAGGTGGAACTGCTCTCTGTGTCATCAGTGTGTGCTGATGTGTGCAGGGCGGTCCCCTGCACCTGTCCCGGTGTGCGATTGCTGGGTCAGACTGGATCATTACATTAAGAGAGGTATGTTCAAAGCTGCTAGTGAAGGGATGTGCTTCCTAAAGATTCCCAAGCCATGGTGGTTGTCAGTAATGATGGAAGCTATTTTTTTCTGTCAAGGACTCCCTGGTTGGTCATTATTTTTCAGTGTGTGCTGTCCACCAGCGGAAGCAGTGGGTTGGGTAATATCCCACTCTTTGTCCGCAGGTGCCAGATTGACTGAAGTGTTCTTCTGCCGCTGTTCAGCTCCTGGTCCCACTAAGTGAAGCATTAGCATAGGAGCAGAAGTCTTCCAGAACACACGTACAGAGACAGGCACAGAGACAGGCACAGAGACAGGCTGTCGCAGCCCAGCACTCAGTACGACGCGACCAGGGAATTCCAAAGCAATTATTCTTTATTAAACTCTTTTAGGCACTCAAACATTACAACAAAGGTAGTCAAAATGAACCGAAAATAGGGGAAACCTTACGACTTGCACCAGGTGCAACTAGCGTCTTCCCCTCTGTCTTTCTCTCTCTCTCTCTCAGCCAGTTCTGATTCTCACTGACTATTTAACTCTACCAATCTAGTTGCTGCTCAGGTGCCAAACTAGTCTAATCATTTGCACCTGAGCTTGCAATCAGTGGATGCCCGACCTCACTAGTCCCCAGAGCACCTCCCCAGGGTCCTAGAGCCTGCCCTGTAGTACTGGTCACCCATAGGAACCGAAGTGGGAGCCTAAGAGCAGCTTGGGCTACCACAAGGCACAGACACAGACACAGACACAAACACAGACACAGACACAGACACAGACACAGACACAGACACAGACACAGTCACAGACACAGACACAGACACAGACACAGACACAGACACAGACACAGACACAGACACAGGCACAGACACAGACACAGGCACAGGCACAGGCACAGAATACTGGCAATCTAAGCCTCATAGCTAGTGTGGTCAAGGCAAGTAAATATTAAATACATATAATCCCTTTTAATGATATGGTGTGTTAAAGTTATAGTCACTCTAACTGAATAGAAGACACTTGCCTTGGCCTGGAATGGAACCTACACTGTGCCTTTAGGTTGGCATAGACACGATTTGAACATGTTGTGTTTACAAGGCTATGGTTGATGGATACCAGTGCTATGGTGTGAGTCTTTTGTTGCATTTTTAAAGTGCTGGCCAAATTATCAGATCTAGATACATATGTATATATATATATATATATATATATACATATATATATATATATAAATATAATTAAGTACATCATAGAATAGAGTTAGGGTTGCATTTGTCTTAGTGCTATCCGTCACATAGCATTCGGAGATTCCCTTTTCCTAAATCAAATAAAAATTGTTGTGTTTGTTCAAAGAGCTCAATCGTTTTGATTTGGTTGCCACGGTTAGCTAAGGAAAACTTATGGATAACTCTCAAGGGTGTTTTTAATTGGCACGTATAAACTGGTAGAATGGAGCAATCTGTTGAGTCAATCAGAAAGTCGATACATCATTGAATCAGGCAGTTCATCAGTGAATGAGCAGTAGATGTAGATTTTTCATTACTGTCAGTCAGTCCTGTGTTTCACGAAAGAAACATGAAGAAAAAGGGCAACCAAACCAAATCAGCCACAATGTCTGAATCAAATGTTTTCTTGACAACTTCACCTTCTTCCATGCTTGCTTCTATGCCAACACTTTAGAGAGTCAGTATTTTGAGAAAAGAATTATGTGAAAACTGTTCCTGAGAATTCGACAAAAGACATATATCGTGACGGTGTTAATTAGACAGTGTGTGTTATCGGCAAACGTTTGCGTTGTCATGTTAATCCATTATTAAACTGAAGTTATAGATTGTAAATCCATTAATACATTAATACATTTAATACATTTTGATTGTTTAACAGAATGGCGGATGTTTGACACTGTCCGATAACTGACATAGCTACTCTACTCCATTACAGTGTTTGCCAACCTGTCAGTAGTTTGTCAGCTGTCTGGATGACATGTGATGTTGAAGAAATGGAATTGCCGCCTGGAGACACAAAAATCACCCTGCTTGCTCAGATTCATCCATTTGGATCAGAGCAAAAAAAAAAATCAGTTTGCCTGCAGAAATGCCGAAATGTCACTAGTTTCGGCCCGTGGTTTGGAGAGTGAAAGAATGAGTTTTATTTTTTGGACTCTGAGGTGTGGGGCTGTCATTGAGGTCTGGTTCATTAGTTTATTGAGTTCTGTTAATGACTGAGACCTCTGCTTAGCCACTTCATCCCCTTACTGTGTGTAATGAGCTGGCCACTTTATGCTGAGAGCTCCCATTAGCACTTTACCTCTCTCTTTCTCTCCCTCTTCCTCTATCTCTCTCTCTCTGACCAGGACAGAAGCATTAACCTCTCTCTCTCTGACCAGGACAGAAGCATTTACATCTCTCTGACCAGGACAGAAGACTTACCCCTCTCTCTCTCTCTCTCTCTCTCTCTCTCTTTCCCTGTCTCTTTCTCTCTCTCTCTCTCTCTCTGACCAGGACAGAAGCATATACTTATCTCTCTCTCTGACCAGGACAGAAGCATTTACCTCTCTCTCTCTCTCTGACCAGGA
The DNA here is from genome assembly GCF_963457725.1 of Sprattus sprattus. Lineage (NCBI taxonomy): Eukaryota > Metazoa > Chordata > Actinopteri > Clupeiformes > Clupeidae > Sprattus > Sprattus sprattus. Next base: position 20,356,627 of record NC_137910.1, on the reverse strand, counting down.
CAGAAACCTCTACCTCTCTCTCTTTCTCTCTCTGACCAGGACAGAAGCCTTTACCTCTCTCTCTCTCTCTTTCTCTCTCTCACTCACTCTCTGACCAGGACAAAAGCTCTAGGAAAGTGTGTGTGTTGTTGTTGTTGTTTTGTGTGTGCAAGCATGGATGTGTTGCTGGATGTGAGAGTGTGTTGGCATTGGAGGCAGAGACCTTTAGGTCATAATCATAACACTGATGGTTAATAAAAGAGAGTTGCATTTAAAAAAGCAGACTCTCTACTTCATTGTAATAAATTGGTAGCTGCTGAATGTATCTGAAATATCTGTCCCCAGGTATTCTCATATTATTATTAATATGTTTTTAAACATAAAGCACAACCGTGAAAGTATTTGCATGATATGCCTCATAATTAGAAAAAAAGTTCCCCTGCACTGTGCGAAAATATTCTCATTTTTGTCAGTCCTCTTTTCAGGTCCAGTAGCTCTTTGCTGTTTGTCTGCTGTGCGTAAGTGCTGCCCTTGTTCACTCTTACTTGAGGCCTGTGCGCAGTGCATTTGGCTGATCTGCTGTTTTAACAGTCTTGCTGCTCCTGTTGTTTTCTACTCACCATATTGTTGATGCCAGCAGTGTTTTTTTCCCTTGTTTATGAGGAAATGGTTGCCTGGAGACTGATTTATGAAGGTGTGCGACTTTTCTCCAGCTCTGGGCTTGAAACAGCGGCTAAATTAATGATGTTATTCGATCATAATACAAATGGGCGGGGCCAGAGCTGTGTGAGTGACTCAGCACTCTTTGCCTGACTAGGGTGAAAGTCAGACCAGGTGTCAAATGGGGGTTTAAACCACGCTTGAAAGGGCCGAATTATGTCTGCATTTAGAAGACAACTTAACACCTCAACAATGCAGGCCATTGTTAGAATAAAGACCACAAATTCCTGGTGTGCAGTGTCAGCCATGCTCAAATTCAAGAACAATACAAACAACACTTGTCAGAGTTCCCAAACCCCATGATGTCTGAAATAGGTGAAGAAGTGAATAAATGCAATGTTCTGTTTTATCAGTACCCAAGTACCCACAGACAGGAAGTTACATCATGGCATAAATGGTCCTTGTTTTTTGCTACGCATTGAGGTGGACAGGTCAGCTCTCAACAGAGACAGATCACAATCAGAAGTATACTTGGTGATTGAGTGTTTCCATAAAACAAATCACAATCAGAAGTATACTTGGTGACTGAATGGTTCCATTAAAACAGTGTTTGCTTTGGAGGTTCTATAATTGGTTTTGTCATGATATCCATCTCCACTAGCTGATGCAGCAGAGGAGCTCTGTTCATCAGTGAGGACAGGGGAGGCAAGTAGAGGAGAGGATAGGAGAGGAGAGGAGTGGAACATATGATTGAAGAAGAGAGAAAAGGAGTGGATAGTAGAAGAGGATAAGAGAGGAGAGGAGAGACGTGGAGAAGAGAAGAGAAGTAGATAGGAGAGGAGTAGAGAGGTGAGGTGTGGAGAGGAAAGGAGAAGAATGTAGAGGAGAGGAGAGGAAAGGAGAGGAGAGGAGTGGAGAGGAAAGGCATAGAGAGGAGAGGAGAGGTGTTTAGAGAGGAGAGGAGAGGCCAGGCTGTTCTTTCCCTGCTGCTTTGCTAATGACTCTGACCTTATGATGCATCAGCGCTCTGCTAAAGGTTCTGAGCTCTCCCCTCCACTGGCTGTTTGAAACACACACAACACACACACACCCACACACGCTGGGATCTATACATCAGGGGGAAATTAATTTATCATAAAATATCTGGCAGTCTTGCTGTCAAAATCCAAGGGGTAACTCCAGGTAGATGTGGGAGGAATAAATAGTAGCAATTGCGCTGTTATATTGTCCCTCCATTATATATTTTCCTTCCATCTGTTATTTGTTTTTAGATTATTATGTCTGTTTTCTTGTTTGGTTTCTTTTGTAAAGGGGACTTGCCATGGGGAATGGCTAGATAAACAAAACAATTATTGTTGGTATATTATAATTATTAATTTTGGGCAGAAGACATTTCTTGTCTGTCTGTCCGTCTGACTGTCTGCCTGTGTGCCTTTCTGTCTGCTTGCCCAGAGTCCTCACTTCTTACATCCAAACACTCACACGCTTAGATCCATTTTCCCTAATCATGATCAACCAGATTGAACTAAAGTGCGCTCATGGTCATTTATTTGGGTGTGACTGAAATCCCCCTAGAACTCACAGGCCCCCGCTTCCTCCTTGAAAAGGTCTTCTTTTACAGTAATGAGAAAGAGAGAGAGAGGAATATTGCACTGGGCCTGCGTGGGACACCAATTGAGAAATTTGGTTAGGTAAATCAAAGATTTGGAGTGAGCCAGTGGGATCAGGTGGGAGGATAACTGGTGTGTTGGATGCAGGCGTCTCTCCCACACATCCTCCCATCTGAACAGAGAGATTAGTGATGACCAGCCCTGCTCTGGCAGGGTTCTAAAGAGCTTGAAATGAAAAAGTCCTCAGAGAGAGAGGGATGGACCTGATTCAAGGCCAGGTGCATGTATGTGATTATGAATACTCACTGAAACTTGGTGAAACTGCAACCTACAATGGTAGACAGTGTCCCTATAAGTTAGCCTCCTAAGTTAGCCTCCCACTGACAAAGAGCTCTTCTAGTGTCATGCCAATGACCATCAAGTTTATTTTGTGCACAAACTCTAGGTTGGAGTCTAAGCCAAAGAACGATACAACATACAGTAGATACAACGACAAGCTCAGACAGATGTCAAGTTTGGAAATACTGATACTGTTACTTCAGCAAGTATTTTGTAAACTGGTCATGAAAATTGCGTAAGGAGTTTAGAGAAAGTGTAGCCTGGATACCAGCCTGAACTCTGCCCACAACATTTTTGGTCTGGGAGATTCAGTCTGGACTTGAGCTAGTTGGGAGAGATTCAAGTTTTCGAAAAAGTCGAAAAAGCAATCTAACCACCAATCAAATTGTAAGGGCGAGCTTTATACGATGATGGACAGATGATCAACCAACGCTTGAGTTGAATTAACCGGTAGATTCGAACTCCGTCCAAGATGGCCGCTTCTCGGGAGCTAAGTGGGGAATATTTTATGTGAATTAAGCTATCTACACGACTTTTTAATGTCTACATTGACTCGGTAAGTTGTATATGTGCACCACGAATGTTGCAGAGTATTGTTTGTCCTAACTAAAGCTCTCTAGACCATTATTGTTAGGTCATTGCTAACGCGTACACCAAAAACCCATTGAAACACACTGTAGCTTCTAGCCTTGAGTGCTAATTAAGTAACGTGAGCAGGCATAATATGTTATCTCAACAGATATTGACAGCGCATTCATTTTGAAAGAGGAACAGAGAAACGCGATCAAGGCATTTGTCGATTGAAAAGATGTTTTTGCCGTCTTTCCTACGGGATCAGGTAAAAGTTGAATCTATCAGATGGTAATACTATGTTGCTCTGATTGGTTCTAGGTATCCAATTCAGCGAAGAGGCATTTTCTTTCCTGGTTCGTTGAAACACGCCCCATAATCACAGCCCAATGGTTCAGTATCAGACTCATATTCTGACTAGAATTATGAGTATGACATCGTCAGGCTAGAGAAAGTGTAGTCAGTGTTGAGAAATGACTAAACAAAAACAAAAAAATCTAGTCTTAGACCTGTGAACACCCTCTCCCTCTCTCTTGTGAGTAGACATGAAAGTCAGATGCTACCCTCTCTCTCACACAGACTCTCTCTCTCTCTTTTTCTCTTTACCCCTCTGCTTTGTGTTCCTAGCTTGATGCCTCTGGTGGGTATAGATGATCTAAGTTGTCTCCTTTCTCTCCACCCATCTCCCTTGCACTTAACACACTCCACTTCACAAAAAGAAAGACACAGTGGAGAGACAGAGAGAGACAGAAAGAGAGAGGGGGTGGAGGGTAGAGAGAGAAAACTACCTGCGTTTGACAGTTGGTGTCATGCTGCTTTGACTAGTGGCAGTGGGTTGAGCTGTTGCGGCCTGCCGAAATGGAGCCGATTCCATTGAAGCCAAGGCCTCTGGAGAATAGTGGAGCATTGCACAGTCAGTCAGAGGAGGACGTGGATGGGAGAGCGAGCCCGAGTGCCTGAACACAGCGCTCAGACAGGCCTCGAGAAGCTGATGAAATTCCACTCACATCATTTTCAGGTGTCATAAAGAAACCTAAGTCCTGTGAACACAAACATGCTCCCACAGATGAGCACACACGCACACACACACAGACACTCACACTCACACACGTGCACGTGCAGACAACACAGGCACACACACACACACATTCTCTCCCGTCACACACACAGACAACACAGACACACTTACACACACACCCACACAAACACACACACACACACAGACAGACACACACACACACACACACACACACACACACACACACACACACACACACACACACACACACACACACACACACACCCACACACACACACACATACACACGCACAGTCTCAGAGCGTACAGCATAATTTGGTGTGGGTACGCCAGTGAGTCAGGAGAGCAGGTGATAACTAAATCTGACAAGCGTCTTACATCATCAAACAAATCTCTGAATGTGTAACTCTCCGCTGTGCAGGTCTCTGAGTAAATAAGATCTCTCGCCCTCTCTCTGTCTCATCTCTTCTGTGTCTCTGTCTCCCCTTCTCTTTCAGTCACAGCCAAAACCTTTATTTTTTGGGCTTTCCCTATCTCTCTTTCATTTTGCCTCTTTGACTCTCAGTTTGTTAAAAACCTCCTTTACTTTCTGGTGCTCTCTCTCTCTCTCTCCCTCTGCACTTCAGGTTTATCAACATCTCTCTATTAGTTAAAAACCTTCAAAGACTTGTAATGTGTCAAGGTCAGACATTTCAGACATTTCTGTAGGAATCTGAGGTTGATCACATCATTAATGTATTACCATGCCACACCAACCAGCTGAAACCTTCATACCCTTCATCAGATTAAGGCAGTGTTTAGACATTGATATTAACATTAACATGTAGTCATTTAGCAGACGCTTTTATCCAAAGAGAACAATCAAGCTGCGAGCAATAGAGACCTAGTGCTAACCAATGCTAGACATTGAGTGCTAGCCAGTGTCAAAGCAAATGATCTCTTCTTGGTATTGCAGTTATTTTTTATGATATTGACAGGATTACTGATGATGTGCATAGGTACTATGGAGACAGCAATCTGTGCTAACACCTCCCTTTCTTTCTCTCTCTCTCTCTCTCTCTCTCTCTCTCTCTCTCTCTCCCTCTTTACTCCTTCACTCCCTCCCTCCCTCCCATCTCTTTCTCTCTCTTTCTCTCTTGTGGGCGTGGGGAATTTAGTTGTATGTGTTTTATTAGAGTAATCATGTGAGGAGGTTTAATGACGAATGGTTAAACCCCCTTTCTCCCTCTCTCTCTCCCTCTCTGCAGGCGTTTGAGGAGTGAGTGAAGATGAGGAGGCCTTGGCTGTGGATATGGCTGGGCATAGGCATCAGCGTTCTCTCTCCTCTCTCCCTCGTCTGGGCCCAGGACACTGAAGGTGAGAGCTATCTGGGAACCAGGGAGGTAGGGCTGATAACATGCCTTCTGTTAGGAATACTCCTAGTCCTGGATATCTATGCACTAGACCTGATGTGATGGTAGCCAGCTGAAACAGAGCTGCACAGTGAGAAAACCTCACTCCCCAGCACCGTAAGAGACTTGCTAGTAACAGACACTCGCAATCATGGGGTTCAGCTTACTTGCTAGCACGACCTCCTCCCAGGTCAGAGGTTGCGAGATTCGGGTCTGGTGTTGGACTGTGCTGTCAAACAATGCAGACTGTTTTTTGTAATGTAGTCATTTTAGTGAAGTCATAATGTGGATGTGGTCTCATGGGTTTATGTCTGTGGTGTGGGAAATGGAAAGGTGTGAGTTTTTCCCTGTAATATTTTTTGAGTTTGTGGCTTGTTCAGCAAAGCATTCTTGGAAGAGAGGATGTGCTAAATTGTGTGTGTGTGTGTGTGGGGGGGGGGGCACACATTCCTCCGAGCTCAGTGGAAGGTTGGAGCAGAATGGAGTTGGAAGAGTGGGATTGTGTAGCCTTGTGTGCAGTTTAAAGAGTGGGATTGTGTACCTTTGTGTGCAGTTTAAAGAGTGGGATTGTGAAGCTTTGAGTGCAGTAATAGGAGTTGTCCTTGTGTCTCTTGTCACAACAGAATTTATTGATAGTAACAAACCTATGCACAAAGACACACACAGGCACACACACACACACTCTTTCTCTCCCTCTTTGTGTGTGTGTGTATGTGTGTGTGTGTGTGTGTGTGTGTGTGTGTGTGTGTGTGTGTGTGTGTGTGTGTGTGTGTGTGTGTCTGTGAGAGAGAAAGAGAAACGCAAAGTCTGCACTTGTATGTGTGTGTGTGTGTGTGTGTGTGTATGTGTGTGTGTGCGAGTGTGTGTGCGAGTGTGTGTGTGTGTGTGAGAGAGAAAGAGAAAGAGATACGCAAAGTCTACACTTATACTATGCTGCCCTCTGCAACAGTTTGGCATCCAGATGAATGGAGCTCATAGATATTGTGTGATTGACACAGTCTCTCAACGACAGTGGGCTATGAAAACTAGAGTTCATGCCATGTCAGAGGATGTATGGAGTGAATGAAAGAATTTTTAGAGGATAGTGGGAGCGAGACCGGAGGAGATGGGGTCAGAAACGCAAACTACGCAAGAATTAAACACATTCTCATTTGTATGTATCTCCGTAGCAGAAGAGGCTCGTTGCCTAGCAAAACTCCCTTCTAAAATTCTAACTGCCTGGCAAAGGTCCTTCTGGGTCTTTCTTCTTATAGCTGAAATGGGGATAAGGCCACGGTCTACTTGTATTATTAGTCAGACAAAATGTCCAACTCAATCACATTGATAGATGGACTTACACAATCCTGCCGAACCGATGTTCCCATTTGCTTTCCCACCGAGTGGACGGTTCTATTCAAGTCCAAGTGAACTGGTTTAAATCTTTAAATAGGATATGATTTTTGAATGAAAGCGGACCCAAGGCTGAATTTCAGTGCCCGGACTCTGCCAGCCTGGCTGGAGAGGCGGTGTTATCCAATTAGCAGATGTAGTCTGGGCAGGGTGAATGCCGGAGCTCTCCGTGTTCACAGAGAACGGAGCAGGACAGCGGACGGGGCTGAGGGCAGGATTTCACACTGTTCCGCTGGACTGGACATGTGTGGCTCAGAGACCTGCAGGGTTCTTCCCAAAATAGGCTCAGAGACTGGTCAACGCCCACCTCAGGCAACCTCATCTGAACACTTCAAAAAAAATCTTGAAGTAGTTCACTAAATAGTGGGTGAAAACATCTGGCAAAGGCAGATCATTCTGACATGTAGCTAAAGGGTTCAAACTAATAGTGGATGGAAACAGATCTGTTGACAGCAGCTCCTTCGCAAGTGTAGCTCAAAAGACTTTTAGTTACCTGGTTTGATTTAGAACCTCTAGAGCAGAAAGCACTGTTTTTTTACATTAATTATTAAGTTATTATTATATTATTTTTACTTACTACTATAGTTAAAAATGCAGTAACAAGAGACAGGAGAGATAAAGATGAACTGACATCAAACGCCTGTAACAGATGCTGAGGTCAGAATGTGGTGTCACTCGGAGTCCATTATGCGTAAATAATTCACAGTTTAGCTGTAGTTCCAGATTAGCAGGCAAAAACATTATTGCTAAAAGAACAGTATAATGTATGTCTTTAAACTCTGTCATTGAAATCAGTGTGTGTGTATGTGTGTGTGTGCATGCATGTTTGTGCCATTGAGTGAGCTTGTGAGTGTCTGGAAAATGAATAGTGTATGTAGGTAACACAACAGTTGGGGGAGAGGATATCCCTCAAGTCCTATCATAGGTACAACAACTACCACAGGCTGCCTGCTTTCAATCCAATCAACCTCTAATCCTGTGTTTCTCTCGCTCTTCCTCTCTCTCTTTCTCCCTCTCCCTCTCTCTCACGTGATCTCTCTATCTCTCTCCCTCTCTCTTTTTTCTCTCTCTCTCTTGAGATCTTCCTTTTGCCCACCCACTCTTTTCTATTCTCAGTGCTGTTTAAGAATGCATCCGGAGAGGGTCTGTGTGAGAGAGGAGGGTTTGTCCTCACACACACACACAGTATTTGGGGTCTTTCTAGGGCCCTGCTTCTGTGGGTGTGTGAGGACTGGCACTGAGTGGTGTGCTATGACTGTGCCAATCCTCATTCTCTTGTCATCGTGTTCAGAAATCCCTAGGGATGCTAATGCGTACAATGTGTTTTTGAATGCCAAGGCAATCAAATGAGACTCGCATGTGAGTGAGCTGGTAGAAGATAAAGTTAGATATTTCCGTGAAAATTAAAGTTGCTCGAACAGTCTCAGCCGTTCTTGCCAGACTTCCCTACCACAGGAGTCCACCTCAACTATTCCTTGAATGTGCGGTGCACACATAAAATGATTGTCAAGCAGGGACGCCTGTATCTCCAAAGGTGTTGGTTCATATAGTTAAGCAGGGATGCCCGTCTCTTCAAAGGTGTTGGTTCATGTAGTAAAGCAAAGTCAAACTTTTAGTTGCTCACAGAACCCAGGAGAAAACCAAGGAGATTTTGTCATTGTGTGTATTTTTGTGTTGGGGATCAGCATGGACCACAGGTTTCTCATTCAATGGATGACCTCCAAGAATTATGTCTAGTTTCAGTGCAAGGTGGGGACTTGCTGTTGTTTGACACAGCCACATGCTTGAGCTTGCGCAACTTTTGAAACTGGGATTTGAGAAGTGAAGTTTATTTTATAAACTAAATCTGCCTGTCTATGACCTTTCTGGGTTATGTTTGATTACGTATGAAGATTTATGTTTGAGGACACTGTTTGTCTTTATTTACATTTCAAATTTGATCGATTTTTTTTTTTTTAAGCAAAGCAGCTCTTAAGCCACTACGTGCCCTGGGATGTGAACAGTTGACGTTAACAGTGTTTACTCGTGTTACGGCTCTACCTTTATTTGGCCCATCCTGAACAAACACGCAATATTGTTTGTCATCACTGAGTGCAGATTGGATTTTTCAGTTTGTTGGTCCTTTGGACAGCCTGGGATGTCTTTCTCCTAACAATGACACAGTTGGTGTAGGGCTCACTATATGGTCATGACTTGGGTAACTTGAACCCAGTATGCATAAAGCATTATAAACACACTCATAAAGAGTTATGTAGTATTTATAATGATTCATTATGATTGACATAAGTCTGTATAACTACTTATCCATGACTACACTCATAATGCTTGATAGTTTTATAGTATAAGCCCTAGACCTATGTCAGACACTATGATGCATTATAGAACTTTATACACATTTATAAATGTATTTTTAATGCTCTATGGATACTGAGTTTAAATACACTTCTACCCAATTTCTTTTGTATTCTTTCTACAATTTATTTGAATACATACCCATTGGCCATGCTTCATCTGTGTTTGTATATTAACCTGAGGTTTAATATACTCATGAGTATTATATTTTTGTTTCATCACACACACAAACACACACACACACACACACACACACACACACACACACACACACACACACACACACACACACACACACACACACACACACACACACATACACACACATTCAGACTTAAACTAGTCCCACGATGATGTTTGTGGTTTGTATATGTGTCCAATACACATGCTGAAACACACACACACACACACACACTAAAGACTCATATAACTTTTGCTGGCTTAAATGTCACAGGCAGATATAAATGGCAGAGGCATTCATGAGAAATGATGAGGTTGAATGGCGGATGCTGGATGCTGGAGTGTTAAAGTTCAGGATTGATTGAAAGGATCACCATGTGCTCTCGCTTCTTATTTATTTTATTTAAACCCAGCACCTGAAATTAGCACTTATCCACTGAACTCATTTAAGGTGAGAGGAACCAGAGAAAATCCTTCACTTTCGACTCGTGGGACACTTTTGTGGGTATATGCATGAGACGTGACTGCGCTTAACCAGCTTAAACTAGATTTACATTTTTTTCTGTACAGAATGAGCATGATTCCCATAATCCAAGCGCCCAGGGTGGGTCAGTCCAGTCTACGCTAGGCTAAATGCTACAGTGTCTTATCCAAAGAAGGCATTTGGGCATTCAGAATAGTACACTCTAGGCTCAGAGATTCTTCACCAAGGATCGGTTCAGTGCCTGTGAAAGCCTATCTAGCAAGCAGTCATGCCGGAAATCTCCATGCAGCACAGTGCTGTCTTACTTTAATCCCCTGTTCAACATGCCATGGCTAATATACACTCTGACTACCTGTTTACCCAATTTATGGCTTTATTTCCATGCATCTTTTTGGTGGTTTTGCCCTCAACACCGCCTTAATTAAGCAGGCCTCTGTGGGAGATCAAGGGGTTGGTTCACGCTCTCTTGCAGTGGGTGGTGAGTCAAATCAATCTGATTCTGTTTGAATAAAAGGGAGGTGTGTAGCTGCCAAGTATGTAATCATTTTTCTATTCTTCATGTAATTAAAGTCAATAATGTAAGAACTTACGAATAATGTAATACAATTTCTGAACAAATAACCCAATTATTTGTTGTGCACAATGGAATAATTATGATTGCAGCGTTTAAGTTTTATTTAGAATCCAGAGTCAGTCTTCCGTAACACTTTTCTCTTGCCTTCTTCAAATAGCTGCCCAAAAACCTGTCAAATCCTGACCCCTGAATCTGAGTCCTAACTGAGAAAGAACACACACGCACCCACACGCACCCACACGCACACGCACACACACACACACACACACACACACACACACACACACACACACACACATACACACACACACACACACACACACACACACACACACACACACACACACACACACACACACACACACACACACACACACACACACACACACACACACACATATACTCTCCCTTTTACTCCGTAGCCCAAGGGTAAGCATCATGGAACTGTGACACTTCATTGCCATTGATAAAACTTTATTATTATGATTGTTTCAAACACAGCTTATAATGTAATAACCTGCCAATTGTGCTCCTCAGAATCTTGCAAAAAAAATCCATTGATTTGAATGGGCCACCCCAACGCTTTGATATTTCTTAATGAAAGAACCCACTGCACGTCGGGTCCTGATCGCCTCTTTGGTTTTTTTTCCCCTATACTGACCAGTGCACTATATATTATCCCTTATTATTACATAGTGCACACAATGTTATTACGTTATTGGTTCAGAGAATGTATTTAATTTATTGCCATGTATTGGTTATTACATTATCGACGTTAACTACATTAAAAACTGAAAACGTGTCACGTCATTGGCAAATATTACATTAACGGCAGTTCTCTCATTATTGACTGCTACAGGCCCCGTTTTTGGTTGGAAGGGAAAAGAAATAGGGGTGTCACAGGCAGGCGAGAGGAATGAGGAGAGAGGGTGAGCATGTCAGGGAGATTCATCAGAGAGATTGCACCCCCCTCCCCCAACCCCACCCCTTCTCCAAAAAAGCAGGTTCTAGGTACCCCATCATCCCCAGGCTCGCCAATCTCTGTGTCACCCCCAGGTGATGAATATTTTGTAATTAAGGGTAAGCTGCCATCATCCTTTCGGCTCCTCTGATTACAGCTGGAGATTATCCTCCGAGAGAGATGCAAACAAATGCAAATGCTCCCCTGTTTTCCCTCCGTGTGCATGAAGAGGTCTCCAGACTGTCCTTGGGGAGAAACTGACAACCAGTGTTAGACAAGTGTTTTCTTCCGAAGTTTACCACAAACATGTTTAGCAAGTCTTTCGTGAATCAAATTCGAGCGAGGGATTTCAGACAGCTTCTTAATCAGGTGACGAAATGCCATTGATTTCTAATTGCCTGATTAAATTCCAGCCTGAGCCATGAAAATTAGATGCAAATTGGCCCAGCCACAGAGAATTAAAAGGGCTTTTCAGTCTTAAATGGATTTCCCCGAAAGTGGGGATTGATATGTCCGTTTTTTCATTTATTTCAGTTCTCGGTTGAAAATGATTTGAGTGCATCAATACTTTGAAAGCTCAGATTTGCGTTTTGAACAAATCTCTGTTCTTCGTCACAGGCTGTATTTTATTCTCTCTCTCTTCTAAATCCTTCTTCCCTTATCTCTCTCTCTCCCTCCCTCCCTCTTGTATGTGATTCATTAAACCAAAAGGAAATCTTTTTTACCTCTGCCAAGGAGGTTATGTTTTCATTACTGTGTTGGTTTGTTTGTTTGTCTGTCAGCAAAATTACACAAAAATGATTAGGCCGTTTTTAATGAAACTCGGCGTAAGGGTGGAGCATGGGCCATTAAATTCTGTAGCAAATCCGAATCAAGCGGTTGCTCCAGGTATTTTTTTCCGCTTTCATATTGACCTTGGCCGAGGTCTTCAGGTGCTCTTCTAGCTCTTGAGTAATTGCCGTAATTTCCCAACTATTAGCCGCGGTTTATACATTGATTTTGTAACATTTTCGCAGCGCTGATGTCAAAACTTGGGTGCTGTTTATACATGGGAATGCATTTTTTCCCGCCTGGCAGTTAGTAATGCCTACAGTAACTCTGCCAGGTAAAATAGGTCTCTCTCCCTCTTTCACATGCGAATCCCATGAATGTATCAGGTAAAAACAGCATGGGATAGAAAATAATTTACATTCACACTCGGCTGTTTGTATTTCCACCAAACGGGATAGTACAGAGTTCGAACCTTGGCAAGAGATGTTTTAAACTTGCATGAACTATCCTAGCTATCTCAAGCTTAGGTAACCATCTTCACAGTTTGCAGCTGCTAGCATGAACTCATGTTAGAAGTTGAACAGGCAGCCTGAGAGTTTTTACCTTTTCCTATCATAAATTTGAGAAGACTGTAACATCATAGAACTCTGCCATTTTTAAGGTTATTAAAAAAGTTTCCTTTAGCTAGCTAGCTAATTAGCTAGCATAGCAACTTGATAACTACAGCAACAAAATAACACCATTTGCTGCATAACCTGAAGCAAAGTTGAATTTCTCAAAATCAGCTCAACAATAAAACACAGTCTGCTACTCTGATATTAATGTAGTGAGTGAAGCGGGTGAAGTCTAGCCTGGTGACACCAGCCTACATATTTCCCCCTGAATTGATTTCAAGCTCATACTCAGTCTGGCCCAACCCCGTTGACAATCGTTTCCCGGCCTCAAAATCCAACCGCACCAATCAGCGAACAGTTCAGAGCTGTGTCTTAAAAGGAGAACAAGAGTATTGTGTTGTAAGTTTTATGATTGGAAAAGACGTAGCTCTTCTCCCAACTGACTTTGGGAAGAGTTTAATCTACCGAATGCTTACCAAACGTTGCTGATTGGTTAAGGGAACTCCAATGATTTTAAACCTCAAGCTAAGCACCCGCCCATCTCGGAAACGAAAATGCACGGGGTTAGGCCAGACTGACTGACGGAATGAAATGAAGTCACAGGCTGGTAATGGCCAGGCTGGGTGAAGTCCCCCTCCCACTTGCTTTTCTCGATCATATTAATTCAGTGGTAGCCAGGGGATCTATTAACGATTCGACTTAAACATTTAGTGTCCATTCTTACACGACATCATAACACTTAATAAACACTCAATGATTGCATGGTTTTCACTGTGAGTGGAAAAGAGGTAGCCTATGTGTGGGTGTGTGCATCGGGCCAGTAAGGGTGTAGGTTTTTTGCTTGAAATGCCCATCCCATACAACTTTTAAATGGTAGTAGTGCTTTCACCACAACCACATGGCATTTAGTTTTATGCAACAGAATGATGTCATGTTGAACCATCTGTGGTTAATACACGGGTGCGGTCAATACACACGTTGCTTTAAAAAATTGCATACAATACTGAAATGCAGTTTATATACAGTATGGTGCAGTTTATAGTTGGGAAAATACGGTGTTGGGTCTAATGTTCTGTTGGAACAAGCTGAAAAAGTGTTTCTTCATGGCTATTTTACTGACTAAAACTGAGCCCTGCTATATTTCATCACCTTTTGAATGTATGACAAGTATTCAAACAGAATTTAAAGAACTCGAGTTATAACTTATGGCTACCTTCTCCTACACCCTGCAGTTGGAACTCTAAATCTTTTATGCTTCACCGAGGGGCAGACTGGTCATTGTAGTTCTTGGTAATCCATTTCTCATTTGTTGATATTGCTGAAACCAAATGGGATTTCCCTCCTCTCTCCATGAGCTCCAGCTAGCTCATATTGCCAAATCCCTCAGAACAATAACAACAGCAAACACCACGTACGTCACACACTCAGTGTGGAAACTTCAGTAGTTGACGCCCAGCGACTCCTGGATTAGTTTGGCAGGCATGCCTGGTTTGTTTGAGGGCACTGGTTGAGCAGTCTTGGGTCCATGCTCTCTGGACTGTGATTAGTCCACTTCAGCCTCACTGATAAGGCGTTGTCTTATCTGGCCCCTCTCCCTGCCTCGGGGACACCCTTGGGGCATCTGGTCAGCCGCCAAAGCAGCCCCCAGGCTGTGGAGATGAGAGTGGCCGAAACTCCATAATGTTGACATAGTGCTCCGTGCTTCTATCACTTTAACATCTAAATATACCAAACTATATTCAATAGTGGAAATTGACCACAAGTAATAGCCTTAGCTTAGCAGGAACATGAGTGCATTAAGAGAAGATTCTCTCTGACAAATGTATGTCAAGAATAGTAGGAGTGTTTCCTTATTGCAAGAGGCTAGTGAACCAAGACCTCGGCACCAGTTATTCTTTCGGTACATCCGTAGTGTGTGTGTGTGTGTGTGTGTGTGTGTGTGTGTGTGTGTGTGTATGTGTGTGGGTGTTTGTGTGTGTGTGTGTGTGTGTGTGTGTGTCTTGCTTCATGTGCAGATTTGGACTCATTCTCTCCACCCCATATTTGAGACAGCAACATTATCTGTTAACAGGCAGAACAGATCCCACCCATACTGCATTAAGAA
>NC_137910.1:20321610-20339110 GCF_963457725.1 Sprattus sprattus | reverse complement strand
ACAATAAAGAAGTGTTTTCCTTAAACATTGTGCCCATTATTGTAATCTCCAAGAAGGTATAACTCTGAGAATTCCAATCACATTTTTTAAAAAATATCGTCTAATTATCGTTATCGTCAAAATGAAAAAAATATTGAGATATTATTTTTTGCCCATATCGCCCACCCCTAGTGTGTGTGTGTGTGTGTGTGTGTGTGTGTTAGAGAGAGAGGTGTATGTGCATCCTTTCCTTTTCCTCTCTGAAGAGTTTATCTGCATCAGAAAAGGCACTCCACTCCACTGCTGACTGACAAAGACTGCGGTCCCTAAGTGCTTTTAAAAGTAGGTCGATAGTGTTCTGGGAAGGCGACATGCATGCACAGCTCGATATTTTATACGTGAGCTGAGGATTTGTTTTGAACAGAAAAATAATAGAATGGGGGGGGGGGGGGCATGAGGAGGACCCCCTTACAAGACATTAAGGGCGTCCAGCTCTCTGGAATTAGAGAGGGCACCTGGGAACTGTTGATTTGTTTCGGAGGTATTGTGCAGTCGTTGCAAGCTTATGACTTTGTTTGTATTCATAACCAGCGACCAGCGTTGAGGAAAACACAAGGCTGACATTTTGGAAGGCGGAATGCCACCCTCTCTCCCTGGAGCATCAGATAGACTGCTCTCTCTCTTTCTCTCTCCCTGGAGCAGAAGTTACAGATGGAGGATGCCTTTCATTCATATTTTTTGTAATCTTTTTTTCCTCATGAGCTGCAGCAGAAAGGCAATAAACATGTGGTCAAATAGGAGTGCAATGCATCGATCGGCCAAGCTGAAGAATCCAGTGTGTGTGTTGGCGGGGTTGGGGGGTGGGGGATTGTCATTCATTAGAAGCCCTGATAGGTGGTGTGGCACAAGCAGTCATTTCTCTGTCAGTCCATGGCTTGACAGCCACCCTCCGCCTCTCACCTCTTTCTTCTGGACGGCAGGGTACTTCAATTGGCCAAAATGGGTCCATTAAGATTTTGATCAGATGTCGGGGAACAGGCAAGAGGGGGTGGGGTGAGGGTGTGTGTGTGTGTGTGTGTTTGGGGGGTGTGTGGGGGGGGGGGTATCAGCTGGAAGGTGTGCAATCAGCAAGGTGTGCAATCTGGTATCATTTCCCTGGCATGCGTGACTGCTGGTGAAAATCGCAGGAGATGTTTCACATGATACTGAGACACATTTAACAGACATTTAACATTCTCTCTGAGAATAGCCCTGAACCTGTGCTCCCTTGTTACGTCCCATGAAGGTGAGGTGTCAGTGTGTCTTTGTTGCTGTTTATTTCTCTCTCCCTGTGTGTGTGTGTGTGTGTGTGTGTGTGTGTGTGTGTGTGTGTGTGTGTGTGTGTGTGTGTGTGTGTGTGTGTGTGTGTATGTGTATCTGTGTCTGTGTCTATATTTGTGTGCGAGTTAGGGACTCATGGAGATGTTTGTGCCTACAGGCCTTTAACACTCTCCAGCAGAGCTTCTCTCTGTTCAGGTCAAGCTCAGCGCTGGCCTCTCCTACCCTCTGCCTTCCTCTCACCTGGCTGCTTAACTGCCCATACAGGATTAATGCCGTCCTGGCTCCTTCAGGTGTTGAATATGAGCCAGGGCAGAAGGAATTCAATAACTGCCTGAAAACTGAATTACTGGAGCAGGTCAATCCTGAGTAATGTTTTTTGCCCACATTTTGTGCGGGTCAGTTAATTTGGGGAAAAAAAGGAAACCCTGGCTTTATTCAGAAAGGTTTCTGCCTTGCATCGGAGCTGAGGAAAGGATAAGTGACTTAGTGCTGACGTCAGGGTGTGTTCACTCTTGTCAGGGATGGCGTTGTGAAGGCAAGGGTGAGGCCAGGATGGTCATCAATTTTTGATTAGAAGACTATCTGCCTATAGACAGAAGGAGCCAGGTGCTTGGTTGCGCAAGGAGGACTGAACCACATAAGGCAGATGGGACGGTGTGTGTGTGTGTGTGTGTGTGTGTGTGTGTGTGTGTGTGTGTGTGTGTGTGGTGTCACTGTCTCTGATAGCTCCGAGTTAACTGACACCACTGACTCATAGACAGCAGATAGCTTACGCCATGTCACTGCAGACACTCAAAGCTAATTGTACTTATGTGTGTGTTTGTGTGCTTATGTGTGTGTGTGTGTGTGTTTGTGTTTGTGAGAGTGTGTGTCTATATGTTTGAGTAAGACTCTCTGAGAGAGAGCATGTGTGTGTATTACGTGTGTGTGCATGTGAGTAAGATAGACTGAGAGAGAGAGAGAGAGAGAGTGTGTGTGTATGTGTGTATGTGTGTATGTGTGTATGTGTGTATGTGTGTGTGTGTGTGTTTGCGCGCCACATGTGTGTGTGCGTGTGTGCGTCAATATGTGTGTGTGTGTGTGTGTGTGTGTGTGTGTGTGTGTGTGTGTGTGTGTGTGTGTGTGTGCACACGTGCACGTGAATAAGATACACTGAGAAAGAGTGTGTGTGTGTGTGTGGCAGCTCCCCAGACCTCCTGAGGCCACTGATGTCACTTTTAGCTAAAGAGTGACTTGCATTTTAATTGGTCGGTGAGCTCATTGAATAAAGGCTTTTATTCATGTCCTTATCAATAGATTTATGACATTGGCCTTCAGTGGCTGTGCGAGCATTCTAAAGCCCACTGACACATTGATACTTCTTCCGCTATCTCCAGCTGTATCTCTGTGTATAAACAAGACACCTGTGATCTGACTCATTCCTTTACGCACATTAAAACGCTGCTTTAATCCGACTAATCCTTCTCTGTCCTCACTTAAGATCTTGCAGTTGCTCCTCTGATGTATTTTCAGTCTCAGTTGTTCATGTTTTTCTTCCGCTCTTCCCCTCCTCTTGTCTTCTTCACTCTCTCTTCTCTTCCGCTGGTGCCACTAACACAGACTGGCAGTATGAGGGTAAGATGGAAAGCTGTCCCCCCCCCCCCCCCCCCCCTCCCCACCGGTGTAACCCCCCCCCCCCCCCCCCAACACTCACCCTCTCCACCCTGCCTGTCTAGTCCTCTCTCTCCCCTCCATCCCTTTCAAGCTTATACTCAGCCTCCTTATCTGTCTTTATGCTCCTTTGACCCTGTTGCTTCCACTGTCCCCTGCCTGTCCTCCATCACAGGTGCTTGCTGTCAGACCTATTATGCACAAATCCACCAAGCAATATTGTTCATGATCTTGTTCAGGTCCAGCCATTGTTCATCCCTGCTTCCCCAGTGGCTATACCCCACATGTTGATTGTCTTAGTTATCCCTGCCACAGTTGTCTTTAGGTGTTAAGCCTGTGTAATCACATATAAGACCAAAGGATGTAAAGCTATAACACTGTGACCTGTACTCACTCTGATGTGATGATTTTGATGTGCTTCATTGTCACCTCTCTGATCCACAGAGTGTAAGCTGTCCCGGTCAGGGCCCCCGGCCACCATAGTCACCATTGATGAAGAGAGTCCCAACGGTAAGTACCGAGTCATCACTGCCGCCCCCCCCTGCTGGGAGGTTTGGTTTACTGATGCGTTGTCGGCCCTGTTTGGTTTGTGTGTTTGTCTTTCTCTCTCTGCGGGGCTGTGGACAGGTCAGACGCTCAGAGTTGCTTCCAGTAAATTGTCGGCATGTCATGAACAGAGAGGAGGTGTGTTTGAGATAATTACAATTGATTGGGCCTGTGTTATTTATCCTGTTATTGCTATAATGTGTACTCTAATTAGCATAATTAGCAAAAGCCATGTGTAATTGGCACCCTGGTTTGCGCAGGCTGTTTTTAGATAATGTTGCCATTGTTCAGTCACCATACCTGGGAGAAGAGGTCGGCACACCATGCTCATTCTTACATGGGCTTCCAAGTGCTAATGTGAAAGACTTATGTCTGTGCGGGGGGCAGTTTGCTTCTGTTAAGAGCTGTAGGGACAGTTGAGAAGTCCCCAGGGAGAAGGCAGCCACTGCTCCAGATGGTGTTTTGCTGTTTCCATGGCGCACTGGGCCCTATTACTGAAGCTTTCCTGTCTGCCCAGAAAGCAGTCCGCCACACTAGCGCACCGCCACACTAGCGCACCGCCACACTAGCGCGCCGCTAATGCTAGCCCACCCCATGACGGCTGTTGGGCAGTTAGTGATGCGTTTGACAGATGTGTTCGTGTTTGTGTGTGTGTGTGTGTGTGTGTGTGTGTGTGTGTGTGTGTGTGTGTGTGTGTGTGTGTGTGTGTGTGTGTGTGTGTGTGTGTGTGTGTGTGTGTGTGTGTGTGTGTGTGTGTGTGTGTGTGTGTGAAAGGACATGTTGTTTTACTGTCTGAGAGGTGCCTATCTGGATTCACCAGATATAGACTTTGGAGGATACACAATCAATTGAACTGTACATAGAAACATGGGCCCCTAATTAAATAGATGCACATCGTTGTTTTTTACGTGCAACAAAGAAGGACATTTTACTAGGGGCACGTTCATTTGGTTATTTCATAACAAGTGTATTGACCTAAGCACCTTCGAAGCTGGACCGATGCCTCATTTAGGTGTGTCTGATCAAAAAGATAGGCGTTGCATGGAAATTGATTTGAGGAGGGCATTCTACAACTTTCTTCATTGAAATGTTTCCTGCATCTTGGTTTTCAATGTCTGGCAGGCATTTGACAGCATAACAGTGAGCACTCAGTTATTAAATTGATCGATCATTTAACCCAACAAAATATGTCACCCAACGTATCTCAGTATATCGAATGGACTTTAACCAAACAAATGATAAGTGGCTTGTCATCACAGAACAATTCCTGCTGATATGGTTAGCTCAAAAGACAAATTCAACGGCACACCCACAAACTAATATGCAGTTTCCCGATACTATAGCATCCTATGAGTGCATACATGCAAATAATTATTTTTCTCAATTCCTCCATATGACTATCATTACGTCACACGCGTAGCTCACAGCTCATTGCTGTTTGTCTCTCGGTCTCTCTTGCTTTCTGTCTCTCTTTACCTGTACATGTGTGTCTATCCGTCTTCTCTGTCACTCCTATCTCTTTCCCTCTCTCTCTCTCTCTCTCTTTCTCGGTCTGCTTGGTACTAAATCCAGCTCTCCAGGGCTTATCTGTCACTGCCCAGAAGCCCTTGGGGTAGTGGAAGCATCTGTGTGGTCTGAAGGGGAATGGGAAGAGTTTTCAGCAATTAAACAGGTGGATTTGGTGTGTGTGTGTGTGTGTCTGTGTGTGTTTGTGTCTGTATGAGATGAGAGTGTGTTTGTGTTTGTATTTGTGCTTGTGGGTGTGGATGGGTGTGTGTGTGTGTGTGTGTGTGTGTGTTTGTGTTTGTGTTCATGTATTTGTGCTTGTGGGTGTGCGCGCGCGTGTGTGTGTGTATGTGTGACAGGTCATAGAGGGCTCTGGCAGGTATTTGGGAGGCAGGTTAGCTGAGTTTAATGAGTTGGCCGCGGACGTTGGCCCAGGCTCACAATCTGTTTACAGAGCACACTGCTTACTGTCAGGGCTGGAGCGTTATTCTCATTCTGAGCTCCACTCTCCCGAGTGCTGCCTTATGGGGAGGAGTCAACAGGTAATTAATCTACTATTGGTGTATTATAAACATTTTTATAAAATAATTGGAGGAGAAGAATGACATACCTTACTGCCTTCCACATGCTTTCTGCCAGAGGAAGTGACATCACATGAAGCAGGCCTCATGTACTTATATGAATGCATTGGACATTATTATGGAGTTTTATAACAGAGATAACAGAGTTGACCAGAACGTATGGACAGACAAAAAAACATATGTTTTATATACTAAAATTTCATATAATACAGAAAATAGATATGCTGTGCTATTGATATTATTGATATTAATAGAGTGAGTAAAAAAAAAATGAAAATTAGATTCAATTATCTAATTTTAATTCAAGTTCAATCTATGAACCCTGAGCCGAAGACAGTCAATATTGGATGGGGTGGGACTTATTAGGCTAATATTTTCTGTATAAATTTTGTCAAAAATACACATCAAACATTATTATTTGTTAAAGTTTAATTCAATTATTAGTATTATTCAAAACTGATTCAATAAAGACTTGTCTGGGGAGGAATAACAAAGGGTGTATCTGGGAGACACGAAATGTATCCCCAATTCTGAAATGAGCCGTGTGTGTGTGTTGTGTGTGTGTGTGTGTGTGTGTGTGTGTGTGTGTGTGTGTGTGTGTGTGTGTGTGTGTGTGTGTGTGTGTGTGTGTGTGCGTGTGTGTGTGCGTGTGTGCGTGCGTGTGTGTGTGTGTGTTTGTGTGTGTGTGTGTGTGTGTGTGTGTGTGTGTGTGTGTGTGTTTGTGTGTGTGTGTGTGTGTGTGTGTGTGTGTGTGTGTGTGAGAGAGAGAGACTGAAAAGGCAAAAGGGAGTTGGTTAACGGAGTGTTGTTGATACATTGGGGAAGTGTTGGAGCAGGTAGGTGTGTGGCTTAGCATGTATCTGCGTGTGGCTTCCCAATCATCATTGACCAAAGATAAAAAAGCACCACCCAAACCATGAAATGTAAACAGAAGACTAATCTACAGATTCTCAGATTCAGTTAAACTCCATTAAGTACAATTTACGGTTAAGGTTAGGGTAAGGGGTTGAGTTTTTTAAGGTAATGTCCAGTGAATAATTAAAAAGACTGAACTTGAAGTCTTTCTAGGCGGACTATCCAAATAAAGTGTTACCCAGGCCAGAAACAAAGGCAGCACGCAAAATGCCCAGACAATCTTTAATCCACACAAACAGGGAAAAACCCTGGCTGAGAGGCTGTAGATTATAGCAATTGATTCCCCGGCTAGAAGCTTCTCTCTCCTCTACTGCTGTATCCAGCAGCTTTTAAATGGCTCTTTATTGGGCCAGGTGCAAGCCATCTATCCATTAGCAGTCAATCAGTCTTGGCCTTAGCAAAGCCACCTGCAGAGAAGATACACAAGAAGAGAAAACACTCACATAGACAGGAAGGGTTGGCTGTGTGCAGATGACAAGCATAGAGATATAGGATAATGCTGGGTTGTGTTGTGCAAATCAAGCATAGAGATATAGGCTAATGCTGTGTTGTGTTGTGCAGATGACAAGCATAGAGATACAGGCTAACACTGTTGTGTTGTGCAGATGACAAGCATAGAGACATAGGCTAATGCTGTGTTGTGTTGTGCAGATGACAAGCATAGAGATACAGGCTAACACTGTTGTGTTATGCAGATGACAAGCATAGAGACATAGGCTAACACTGTGTTGTGTTGTGCAAATCAAGCATAGAGATATAGGCAAACACTGTGTTGTGTTGTGCAGATGACAAGCATAGAGATATAGGCTAACACTGGGTTGTGTTATGCAGATGACAAGCATAGAGAGATGTGTTGTGTGTTGTGTTGTGCCGGTGACTGAAGGGTATCAGTTCTTTGAAGGACAATGTTTACCTGCTGTCTGCTTCTCATTTCTTCACCTCCCTCTTTTAATACATGTTGACAGAATGAGATGATGGAATTGAGCTATCAATTTAATACAAAGCAATTATCCTCCTCCGTGGCAATTCAGTAACCACATCACAATCACAGTATGCTCTCTCTCTTTTTATAACATTCCTCTTCCCTCTTTTCCTCTCTACTTACACTTCTATTCCTCCATCTTCTATTTCCTCTGTCCTCTCTTTCCCTCCCTTTCTCTCTCTCTCGCTCTCTGTCAGTATCTTTCCTCCACCATTCCTGAGCGCTCTCTCTGCTTCTCCATCTATTCTATTCACAAAGTTGTCACAGAGTCGAGCTCTGGACGAAGCAGGCAAGAATGAGCTGTTTTTCCCATAATGACCTTGGTATGAGTCAGTAAATTATCTTGTAGCAAGAGTCAGGTTGTCTATATGCGGGGCAATAATTGTGACCACTGACATTTTTCTCCATAACTAAACTGGGTCACTAGCCTGGATACCAGACCGAACTTGGACCTGCCCAAAACATTTGAGGTCTGGAAGATTGGTCTGGCATTGCTCCATTGGGGAGAAATTATGCCAGACCAGAAGCTGCTCTGACCAATCAAATTGTCAGGGCGGGCTTTATACGATGATGGACAGATGATCAACCGTAACGTAATCAACCACATCTCCAAAGAGCACGTGGGTTGAATTTGTTTTCAACAAACATGGCTGCCGCTTGAGAGCTGAAATGTGGAGATTCAATTCTGTTTTAGAAGACATTGACAGAGCATTCATTTTGATAATTTTGAAAGAGGAACAGAGAAACGCGATCAAGGCATTTGTCGATCGAAAAGATGTTTTTGCCGTCCTTCCTATGGGGTCTGGTAAAAGTGTAATGTATCAGCTGGCCCCATGGTCTACGTTAAGGTCATACTACATTGCTCTGATGGTTCTAGGTACATCCAATTGAGCGAAGAGGCATTTTTTCCCCTGGTTCGGTTAAAACACGCCCCATAATCACAGCCCAATGGAGCAGTATCAGACTCATATTCTGACTAGAATTATAAGTATGACATCGTCAGACTACTGGGTCACATATTGAGAAAATGAATTGACCAAGATGATAATCCCAATCATTTTCTTTTGTTTTCAAACACCCAGTAGCTGTTCTTATCAATTCTCACCATCTAATCAGCGCATGCGAGTAAGATAAAAACAAGAGAGAGAAACTAAGATGATTATAAAATAACTCTGACATTGACAAACTTGCCTAATATCAGTCTTCAGAGTTTTTTAAGCTGGATACAGTCATTTCTCAACCTCACATGTATTTGGTTACTGTGCTCACTTCAGTATACATCTGAACATACAATCTGGCATAGTGGTTCAGGAGGTAGAGGAGTCGTTTAGCAATCAGAATGTCGCAAGTTTGATCCTGACTCCTTTTCACCAAGTGTCGAAGTGTCCTTGAGCAAGACGCTGAAATCCCATCCGCTCCTGATGCGCAGGTTGGCCTCCTTAGATAGTAGCTTCCGCCATCAGTGTGTGAATAGGTGGATGTCTGAGGCATCCATCTACAAAATGCTCAATGAGTAGAAAATGAGTACTCAATGAGTAGAAAAGCACTCTATAAATGCAGTTCATTTACCGCATCCATCCGCATGCTCAAGTCAAGCGCTGTCTGCGCCTCATGCCCCCAGATTGGAGTTGCTGCTCGCCATTTTCACCTCACGCCCTGAAGGTGATAGGACATGAATTCAAGGGTGTGTCCTCTGCATGTGGACATTGCTGTATGGTATGTGTGCGTGTAATGTATTTGTGTGTGTTTTTATCTGCATGCAATTTGTGTGTACGCGAGTGTGTGAGTGTGAGTAGGTGTGTGTGTGTGTGTGTCAACAGCAGCCCCTCTGTGGATTTGCATTGGTCATGGATGAATGTACATTGGTTGATGAATGCCTTGATTTGAAGAGAGGGAGAAGGTCAGGTTGTCTTTGTGTGTGTGTGTGTGTGTGTGTGTGTGTGTGTGTGTGTGTGTGTTTGTCCTTCTTCCTGCAGCTGTTGTAGTATTGTGCCATAATGGAGATGTCTTTAGTGGTTAAGCTACTTTCTGTGAAGGACGTGGTTTATCCATGTGAAAAACCAGGTCAGATTGAACTCCATCCTGGCTCAGCTTTGCTATCTAACTGTATGTGTGTGATTAAATGGACATAGTGATATGATTAGGATGAGTGTTAAATGCTGGGATTAGATCATAGGACAAGTTTAAATTGTCATTTGGGATAGAGACAGAGCGAGACAGACAGTGTTTCAAGGTTTTTTTTGCAGAATCAACATGAGTTGGTTGTTAGTGTTTTGCTAAAATGGTCTGTGTGCAGGGAATTTGGGTGATTTCGAGGTGTGTTTGTTTTTGTGTGTGTGTGTGTGTGTGTGTGTGTGTGTGTGTGTGTGTGTGTGTGTGTGTGTGTGTGTGTGTGTACTGTATGTGTGTGTGAGTGACTAAGTGACTGAGTGAGTGTGTGTGTGTGTGTGTGTGTGTGTTAGTGGGGTCAATTAGTGAAAGTGTGTACTGAAAGTAGGATTACTGTCTATCACCTGCCACTTCTGGATTATGTTAAGGCACCTGCCCCTTTTGTGTTCATGTCCACTGGTATATGTATGTGTATGTGTGTGTGTGTGTGTTGGGGGGGGGGGGGGGGGGGGGGGGGGGGGGGGGGGGGGGGGCGTGGGGCGTTGAAGGTGTATAGGTGGATGTATAGTGCAGTGGCAAAAACGGTTCCTTCTCCTTTAGTTTTTACCGCCTGGAGAGTGCGCCGCCGTCCGCAAATCACATCAATTCATAGTCCAGCCCCCTTACCACCTGTATAGGGTGCACACTTGCCAAACACAAATATACAAAAAAATAAATAGATTATGAAAATAGGTATTAACTCAAATGCGGCTCCTACATATATTGTGCAAACACCACAGTGACTATGGCCATGTGTGTGCAGAGCGAGCGTGTCTGGTTGCATGTTTACATGCTTGCAGAAGAGGCACTGCTTTTTTTTTATCCTCTCTCTGTGAGTCAGCTTTAGCCAGCCATTGGATTAGCATAGAACGTCATTAAGTTCAGCACTGCTCTTGTGCTGTTTTTTTTCAGCCCTAGTTGTTGTTGTTGTTGTTGTTGTTATTTACTTTCTGGTCTTATACTTCAGCATGTTGTGTTTTCTGCCCACTGCAGGCAGGGAATGTCAGGGTTAGGTTTGTTATCTACTGGCAGTGGGTCACGATGAAGCCAAGGCCACAGTTCATTGATTTTTTTCTCCTTTCAAAGGGTGAACATATGGATTAGATAGGCCTTCCCGAGAACTGCACAGCACAGGTTTTACCCCAGGAGATTCACAAGAATTAAATACAAAACAGCAGAGCCATATTCACGTGTAACGGTCTTCTTTTGCATTTCGTGAACACAAAATAAGTGTTTGTTTTGCCATGCCGTGAGCAGCAAGATCACTCATGTCGAGATGAGCTGCATGATGTTAGTTTTTACTGATTTCATTCAAAATAAATTGATTTAGCACCACATTCAGGTTGTTTGTTTGTTTTGGTTTGTTTTGTCTTTCCCCAGGAATATTGCGAGTTGAGATATGTCTGTTGATGAAAATGAGGAATTAGTTACATTATCATGTGGAGGGTTAAGCGGCGCTCCAATGGCACCCGGTGGTTTTTTGCTCTTGCTGATCAGAGCAGAGTTAAGTGCTCTTTGATTGCCACGAGAGCGGCTTTGTAATTATGCCGTTGTGTGGGTGTTTTAATGGGTGTTTTAATGGGTGTTTTAATTAGTTTTATATCCGAGCTAATAGATTTCTCTGCTTTTGTGCTCCTGGTTATTTTTGATTGGGAAGACGGTGGAAACAAGCCTCAGTACGTTTCTTTCTTCTTTTTTATTTTGAATCAGTTGTTCCTTTCCCCCTGAAATTGCTTTTTTTCCAGTTGGATTTCCCTCCCTGCGTTCCATTGCACTGGAAATGAGAAACAGGTTCAGTTCAAAGTACTGAAGGTACCAGGCCATTTTTTCCGCGCAGTTCTAAGAATCAGAACGGACGATCCGTTCAGTATTAGACTCCCAACAGTGGAGCTGTCAATGGGGCCTTTCAGGAAATGAATATCATCAGATGCTCACACTGAGGATCGTCTGGCCTGTTCCCAGAGCTGTCCTCTCTGGACCAACCCTAGCTCTGTCCACTGAAGCACTTTCATCTCTTTTAGTGGTTTTCGCTTGGTGTCCTCTGGCTGTCTGCTTAAGTCAAGTTCGGCCTGGCTGACGTGATTAACGATTTCTCCCTTACATTCCCAGTCACTAGTCTTGCTTCACTGCTGAACCTGTCACCTTTGTGTCAGGCCTAGTCTACAATGTGGCCCATTGTCATGATAACGAGGTCCAGCGTGTTGACAGAGTGGTGCAGATCCAGTGGATATCCAAGACCACCCCCCTCCCCCCGAATATCAATCGGCTTTAAACAATGCATGCATGCAACTTCACCATGTGACTCTACACTCCTTTGGCATTGCCACCAGCCTTCAGCCAACTTTCAACACTGTCTCCTCCAATCGCGTCAGCTGTGTTGCCCTGCTTTATGCTGTGTTATTTCTGAAACATGTTATTTCTGAAGTTTTTCATGGGGGTTATGTGGATTCTTATTTGGCTTTTGTGAGACTCTGGCTTTGTTTAAAGGCTCATGCTGCCATTGAGGTTCTTTCCTGTGCTGTTTTGTTTTGAGTCGCCTGACTGTGCTGTTGTATTTCAGCCTTATTTGTGATTTCTTTTGTTCCATTTGAAGCCTACCGTGTAAAGGATAATACATGTTTAAAAAAAGCCAGAAGCACATAAGTGAGAAAGAAGAGTAGATAATAGAGAAGGAGTGTAGGACAGAAGAAGATAAAGGGAGCAAAGCTGTGAAACAGGGAAGGATAGAAAAGGTCAATGTGCATGAGTAAGCGTCACACAATCAATGTGAGAACTTACATAGACAGGCAGGCACACACACACTTAAACACACACACACACACACATACACTTAAACACATTTAAACACACTTAAACGCACACTTATATTCATGGTCATGCCAAATACCAGGTGAGAAGGATTGGTAAAGTGTCACAGACACAGCCTGCTGACCTCTTTTGTGACATTAAGTAGAAGTACTCAAAGGCGCGTGTGTGCGTGTGTGCGCGTGTGTGTGTGTGTGTGTATGTGTGTGTGTGTTGGGGTCGGTTGTATAGCACAGCTTTAAAACACAAAGGCCTTGTGGAATGTGACTGTGTCTGAGTGTGTGTGGTCTTACTAATATTACAAAATAATTTTGAGTTGTGAACCTGTCTCCTCTAGTTAGAGGTTTGATTGTTAACCCTAATGCCCATGATCTTATTAGCAGTCATGAGGTAGCCACAGCCTTCTGCCATCAGCTCAAAACCCTGCCACAAGACCAATTACACACTCTTAAACCAACTCACCAGCACACACACACAGTCACACACACAAAGACAATGGTCAACATTTTTGGGAATAATTGTGTGTGTGTCTGCATACGTGTATGGGCGTGTGTGTCTGTGTGTGTGCGTGTATGCGTGTGTGTGTGTGGTGTGTGTGTGTGAGAGAGAGAGATGTGTGCACTAGCATGCTTCTCAGCAGTGTGTTGCACCTTAACTCATAGCCAAGACTGTCAATCTCATCATGAGATCAAACCCAATTAACTGCCTGTCAAAATACATTAGATCATCGGATAAATCAGTTGTTTGTTTTCGTGATTGTGTATGTGTGTCACACAGTGTGTGTGTGTGTGTGTGTGTGTGTGTGTGTGTGTGTGTGTGTTTGTTTGTTTGTTTGTTTGTTTGTTTGTTTGTTTGTGAGTGTGTGTGTGAAAACTGACAGACACTGACTCTGTGAAAGACAGTTCATATGCACTATCACACTTCACACATGCTGAACATATCCTCTAAATCATTCATGCAGTATTGGCAGTGTGTGTGTGTGTGTGTGTGTGTGTATTTTTGTGTGTGTGTGTGTGTATGTGTATTTGTGTGTGAGTGTGTCGATGTGTACTTGACCGTGTATGTGGATGTGTGCCATCATGCATAAATGAGGGTGTGTGTTTGTTGAAGCTGTTCACTTGAGCAGAAAATCAGGGAAGATATTGTTTGTTGCGCACATTATGTATGCCGGGAAGGCTGACTGTGGGCCCCTGGCTGTTTGGGAGACAGTGGGAGGACATGGCTGTTTGTGCTCTGTGTGTGTGAAGCCTGGAATCATCTA
Organism: Sprattus sprattus; assembly: GCF_963457725.1. Classification (NCBI taxonomy): domain Eukaryota; kingdom Metazoa; phylum Chordata; class Actinopteri; order Clupeiformes; family Clupeidae; genus Sprattus; species Sprattus sprattus. Next base: position 20,325,417 of record NC_137910.1, on the reverse strand, counting down.
GAAGGGGATCCCCACATTACGGTGAGGGAGAGGATAGTGTCTGTTGCGCACCATTCACAGGGTATAATCCATCGCGCGTCCTGGAAAGTGAAGCTTAATGAAGTGACCAGGGGCGGGGGAGTACTCCTGCTTGTGTATTGAAAGTGGCCATTTAATTCATCCCAGGCAGATCAGTACAAGATGGCCCCTTCACTGGCTGGTGGCAGCATGTGTATAATATTTATATTTATGGTGTTTAGAAGAGAGTCTGCTTTGAAATTAATGAAGCCGGGCAGTGACTGGATCAGGGGCTAAATTGCATTCTTAAAGAGTCATTATTCAAATTCACACGTAACTAGATACTCACAGACAATCCCAGCATGCCACTCTTTCTTTCTCTTTCTTTTCCTCTCTCTCTCTCTCTCTCTCTTTCTCTGTTTCTCTCTTTCTCTCTTTCTCTCTATATGTATATATATATATATATATATATGTGTGTCTTTTTTTACTCTCTCTCTCTTTCTCTCATAAGTACACACAGGCTCACGTATGCGCATTGACTGTGTATCTCTTATCTAAAATTGCTCTTTCTCTCTTACACACACACACACACACACACACACACACACACACATACACACACACACACACACACACACACACACACACACACACACACACAGAAACACACACACACACACACACATGTGTGCATTCCTTATCTGAAATACAGAATGGAGGAAAATAGAGTGTTTTCAAAATGAATAGTTCTGTGGACTTGAAGCTCTTTGTTTGTAGAAGAGCACTTTTCAAAGACTGAAAATACCAAACTAGAGGTTTGAGCCTACTTAGGATGTCCCCCCCTCTTTCTCTCTCTATCTCAATCTCTCTCTCAATCTTTCTCTCTCTGTCTATCTATGTCTCACCCTGCCACACACACACACACACACACACACACACACACACACACACACACACACACACACACACACACACACACACACATTCACATGCTCTCTCTCACTCGTTCTCTCTCACTGTGTCTCACACACTCAGGTACAGTCCTTGTGGAGAACATGCAGATAAATGGACGAGCACAGGACCCCGACAGAACCATCTCTTTGACCCTGTTGGACAACTACGACTACTGGGTTATACTGGACCCAGCCCGACAGAGACTCTTTCTTAACAGCACCGGCAGGGTTCTGGACCGAGATGTAAGTTACAACCATGGACATGTACCCCGCTTACACACACACTTACACACACACACACACACACACACACACACACACTCACACAACACACACACACACACACACACACACACACACACACACACACACACACACACACACACACACACACACACAGAGACATACGGTAAGTCACTTGTTTGTGCAGTGGGTGGGTTAACTTGTGGCCTTGGTGTGAGGGTATTTGTGTGTGTGATAGATATTTGCTGCTGTCTCCAGCTTGACAGAGATAAAGCAGGCTTTGCTGAAACTCAGCACAATAGTAACGGTCTACCTTAAATCAAAATGATGACTCTTTCCAAAGGCAGGGCCATACTCACACACAGGTACACACACAGGTACACACACACACACACACACACACACACACACACACACACACACACACACACACACACACACACACACACACACACACACACACACACACACACACACACACACACACACAGGTACACACACCCATCCTTGCTTCATTTGTTATTATTTCTCTCTCTCTCACACACACACACACACACACACACACACACACACACACACAGAGACACACACACACACACACACACACACACACACACACACACACACATTGCGCTGCTTCTTTTGTTGTTACTCTAGGTCACTCATACATACACACACACACACACGCTCTGCTTCTTTTGTTGGTACTGGAGGTCACACATTGATCTGATTGCCGGTCTGACTGTGGTGCCCCAGTAGGATAAAGCTGTGCTGTGGGCATTTGTACTGTGGTTGAGCTGCAGGGCACTGCTAGAATGGCACCTGGGCTAGGAATAATATGCCTCTCCAAAAGATAAAAGGGAGTTGTTTGCAAATATGCACAAATATATTAGTCTGGGCAACTTTTCAAAATGTTCTCTCTCTCACACTCTCTCTCTCTCTCTCTCTTTCTCTCTCTATCTCTCTCTATCTCAGTCTGCTAATTTGACTCTATCTCCTTTCTCTGGTTCTCTCTCTCCTGTTATCCTGTGCTCTCACAATTCAATTGAGCCAAAAAACTATGTTACATTGCCAAAGCATTTCTAATTGCACAGTTGATGTGTGTAAATATATCTATATTTTTCCCCCTTCCCCCAGCCCCCATCCTCCATCACCACCATTGTTGTCCAGGTGCAGTGCACCAACGAGCTGGTGGGGACGGTGATCCTGCACGAGGTGAGGATCGTAGTGAGGGACCGCAACGACAACACGCCCAGCTTCAGGCAGTCCCGCTACTACGTGGCCGTCAACGAGGTGAGCAGCGAGTCCCGGGCATACTATATACTAGTATGAGTGTGATTATGAGTATGTGTATGTGTGTGTGTGTCTGTCACAATATCTGTGTGTGTGTGTGTGTGTGTGTGTGTGTGTGTGTGTGTGTGTGTGTGTGTGTGTGTGTGCACGCGAGAGTCACAGGTGTACTTAAGCATGCAAGCACATACAGATACACTGGACACCTGGACAGAGTGAGTGAGTAAGAGAGAGAGAGACAGAGAGAGAGAGAGAGTGGGAGAGAGAGAGTCTGTGTGTGTGTAAGAGAGAGTAGGTGTGTGTGTAAGAGAGAGTATGTGTATGTGTTGCTTGTATGTGTTGTGTGTTGTGTGTTGTGTGTACCTGTATGTATGTGAGACTGATTTTGTATGTGTGTGAGTGAGTGAGTGAGTGAGTTAGTGAGTGAGTGAGAGAGTGTGATTTCTCTAACATTCAGCCTAATACACATTCAACATGCGTCCATCTCCTGTCCATCAAATCTAAAACTGGCTTCCTCAAACAAAACACACAAACCATCTTCCTCTCTCTCTCTCCCTCCCCCTCCCTCTCTCTATCTATCCCTCTGTCTCTCACTCAGTCCCTCACACACAGAGGTAGCCACACATCCACACACTCTGAGAGAGAGCGGATGAATGTATGCCAGTGCTGAGGCACTTAGCTTAATTAAACCAGGTTCCCCAAATGCCTCTGCACGTCTGTCCTCTGAGGGATTGTTTCAGTATTGTGTCTGTGAGTGAGCGTGGTGTGTGAATGTGTGTGCGTGTGAGTGTGTGTGTGTGTGTGTGTGTGTGTGTGTGTGTGTGTGTGTGTGTGTGTGTGTGTGTGTGTGTGTGTGTGTGTGTGTGCAAATTAGTGTGTTTGTGTATGCGTGTGCGTGTGTATGTATAAATGTGTGTGTGTGTCTGTGTGTGGGTGTGTGTGTGTGTGTGTGTGTGTATGTGTGTGTGTGTGTGTGTGTGTATGTGTGTGAGACTGTGTGTATGTGTCTGTGAGATTGGTAATTTGAGCAAGAGCGTTGTTGTGCAGCGTTCTGCATTCATATAAAAGAATGTATATGTTGTGTGTGTGAATGAGTGTGTTTGGGTGTGTATTAGTATATGATTGTGTCTATGTGTATGTGTGTGAATATGAATATGTGTGTCTGTGTGTGTGTGTGAGAGAGTATGGGAGAGAGAGAGAGTGTGTGTGTGTGTGTGTGTGTGGGGGTGTGTGTGTGTGTGTGTGTGTAAGTGTGAGTGTGTGAGAGAGAGTGTGTGTGTGATTATGTGTGTGTGTGTGTGTGTGTGTGTGTGTGTGTGTGTAT
>NC_137910.1:20286610-20316610 GCF_963457725.1 Sprattus sprattus | reverse complement strand
TAATCAAAAATCAGAGGACTGGGTTAATGTTAGTGAATTCGAGGCCCACCACGAGTGAGATTTTGAGGGAGAACAAGTTGTATATATAGTGGTTGGAAATCGCGAAAAGATCACGTGGGGCAATGACGTCATCAGGTTGCGTGAAACCGTGCAGACGAACACCAGCCCCCGTACCGATTCAAATCTACTCACTTTCTACCCCAGACTTCGATCGTTGCGGAAACCGTGTGCGGATAGAGAGTGTTCGTCTTTATGATAGGGCTATCGGTATTATGAACAGATCGGATGCAAACAAATTAGACTTCGTGTGCACGACGCTTCAGTGAGACAGACACAGTACACATCCAAAATGAGTTGCAGATACAAAATAAGCAGTTAATGTCTTACAACAACAAAATAGCAATATTTCCAGTTCCATCACTGTGGTTTAAGAGGAAGAGATTTTTTAAAGAAATTTTGATTTGGTCAAGGAGTGAACATTTTCTGTGCCGGTGAATTGATGCATGAAGGCTAAAGGGTGCCCTTGCTTGAAGAAGCATGCTTCACTGGTAGATAGACCACTGCTGAAGTAACATACTTCCCTAGTAGATAGACCATTGCTGAAGTAACATACTTCACTGGTAGATAGGACAGTTCTGAAATTGCATGCTTCAGTGGTAGATAGGATACTGCTTAAGTTGCATGCTTCAGTGGTAGAAAGGACAGTGCTGAAGTTGCATGCTTCACTGGTAGAAAGGACAGTGCTGAAGTTGCATGCTTCTCTGCTAGAAAGGACAGTGCTGAAGTTGCATGCTTCACTGGTAGATAGGACAGTGCTGAAGGGTTGAAAGATGGAGGAGGATGAAGAAAAGATCTTGGTGCTGAAGGTTACTGATGCTGAGAAGTATGATTTAGTTGTGTGTGTGTGTGTGTGTGTCTCTGTCAGGGTTGTTTCTAACTAGGGGTGGGGGAAAAATTGATTATTCGATTTTTCTCGATTCTCGTTAAAACGATTCTGTCTCGATTCAGAAAAGTTCATAATCGATTTTGTATTTTTTTTTTTTACACATCCATTTTATTTTGAAATGCAAGCTGCATCGATTATTGGATTGTTCATAGAAAGTCAAAATTGTGACAAGGAAAAGCTTTTTCTCTCATAAAAAATAGAGAAGGTAATTCATCTGTTGATTTTCTTTAATTATCAAACACAAAGTAGGAAGTGTAGCAAAGACTCTGAGTAGCAAACTCGAATGTTTTAAAAGTCGAAATGGATTGATAATCGTTTTATCGGTTTAGAATTGATAATCGTTTTTTTTACACATCCATTTTATGTTGAAATGCAATTATCGATTGATTTTCGATTATCAATTTGAAACTGATAAAATGATTATTGATTCATTTTGACTATTGAATCATTTGAGTTTGCAACTCAGAGTCTAAAATCACTTCCTACTTCGTGTTTGATAATTAAAGAAAATCAACAGATGAATTAACTTCGCTATTTGCTTTATTAGAGTAAAAGCTTTAAATGGTCACAATTTTGACTTTCTATGAGCAATGCAATAGTCGATGCAGCTTGCATTTCAACATACAATGGATGTGTAAAAAAAATAATAATAATTTAAATTACAAAATCGATTTAAAATCGAATCGTTGACCTCTGAATCGATTTCGAATCGAATCGTGAGGTGCCAAGAGATTCCCACCCCTATTTCTAACTACTGAAAAGATCAAGTGCTTAGTCAAGTTGTACATGCATGACAAATAATTACATATTTTTCTTTCTTTTTATCCCTTTATAGCCTGTACTTCAGGGGCCGTATTCACAAAGCCTTTTATCTTACCACTAGGAGTGCTCCTAACTCGCGCTAAAACCTTTTACGTAGGAGTAATTTCTTAAAAGTGATTCACAACGGCTCTGAGACCTACTCATACTAAGGATAATACCAACTCCTAAGCTTAAGATAAAAACTCCGTTGCTATGGATGACGTCCATTCTCATGCACGAGTTTAGAAGCGGTGCGTACGGTGATTGGTTGCTGACAGGCGCTCTCACTCAAAACTCAGTCCTAACATCCCCCTAACGATCCCACTAAATCAACAGAAAATAAGAGAATAACCTAGGCTTCAAATGAAGCCATATTAAATAGTTATGGATAGTGCACTTAGCAGAATGCACACGCATGATGACAAGTTTGTGCATCCAACGTGAATGACGCTTTGCACGTTAGAGAAAGAGAAATTGCCGAAAAAAACACGGAAATTGCATGAAATCAAGGAAGTAATAATTAAAGCTCCCTGCAAACTATTAGGTAATCGGCATAGTTCCAGCCCTTAAACACTTCAAATATCAGTCCATACGGCTCTTTAAGTCCTCCTGTCATAATGGACGAAACGAGGGCGAGACAGAGAAAGTCGAACTGGTCCCAGGACCAACTGTCCATGTTGGCCCAGAGTGTGCTGGAGAGGAAGGGAGTTATAAAAGCTAAATTTGGCTGTGGGGTGACCACAAAAAAGAAGCGTGAGGCATGGGAGGACATATGTGTTAACATAAATGCTTCATTCCCTGCCGTGTGTCGCTCTGTCGATGACTGCGAGAAGCGGTGGTATGCGCTCCAGTCACAATGTAGGATGGAGATTGCGGAGTGGACTTCAAAAGAGCCGTCGCGGCTACAGGTATTGTGTCACCAAAATAGGCCTCATGCGTATACTTGCATGTTGTAGTTCAACTGTGCTCCCGGTTGTGGATTGAGGAAGGGTGTCAAAAGCCATGTCTTGCATGGTTGCCACTGTCAACAAGTGGCATCCAGCAGGTACATGGTGCCGCTCAAAAAGCTGGCGCAGACCGCGCTCTCCATTAAAATGCGCGAATCGTGAGTAGATCCAGGCCACTTCGCAACAATATCCATGATTGTGAAATTTGGATCAAACACTATCTGTGTATTAATTCAATGTACCTTTTTGCGGTTTACAAAGACGTCCTCATCTCTGGATGGAGCAATTATTTTAATGTGTGTTCCATCGATGGCACCCACGACACCGGGCATTCCTGCAAACGCCATGAAATTGACCTTGATCCTTTGAAGTAGGCGATTGTCCAAAGGGAACCGAATAAACTGTTGTACAATGTGTGGTCTACAGAGTGCGGTGATTGTTTGATGAATGAATACGCTTACTGATGATTGCGATATTCTGAAGTCGTCTGCGTTGCAAAGTTGCATTTTCCCCGTAGCCAAAAATCTTAATGTTATCAAACATTTAACTTCCGGACTGATTGGGTTGTTTCGGATAGTTGGAGACGTGATTGCATGCCGCACTAATTCTAGTAAAATGTTGATGCCTTCACGGTTTAAACGATATCTTCTCAACAATTCAGAGTCGTTCATTGTCTCCAACACGTTACGTCTGGCTTCAGCCATTTTAAGACTTTTTGTGAATAGGTCTTAGTGACTTAGGAGTCCTCATGAGGAGTTTTAAGCTGTCCTAGACTTAGGTGCTACTTTTAGGGATAAAATATTTTGTGAATTGCTCTTAGTAAAAAAAATAGGAGTCCTACATTTAAGACTGACACGCCCATTATTTTTTAGGAGTTTCTCCTAAATTCGCCACTTATGAGCTACTTTTAGCCCTAAGATTCTTTGTGAATACGGCCCCAGGTGTTTTGGTCTTTTTATATAGCGAGAGAGAGAGAGTGAGTGAATTCACAGTAGGCTAATTATTGGTGTAAGGGCTGGGTTGCTATGTAGTCATTTCAGTACAGAATTTGAAATGTTCATAATTTGATATATTATCTAATACCCACGCTCAATGATTTACCTTTAGCTTTCTGCCTGAAATAACCAAGAAGCTTTTCAGAGTTTTTTAGCTGAGTGCAATTGTCTTCCAACTTTGTGTGCACTGTGCAGCACTTGATTACTCCCCTGTCCTTCAGTCACTGCAAGTCAAGTTCCATTCTGTTACACAGACTGTCTGTTGTTTAGAAATAAACACCTTAGTTTTCAGGGAATTGGTTCATGGTCTGATTTAAAAGTTACAGAGTGTTTGACTGAAGCTTTGCTGCTAATTCTACTTCAGTAGCCTATAATCTAAGCTGCTTTGGAAGACATACCATTACAAGTCACGATACTTTAAAATAATAATGACCGCCTCTCATTTGCTATTAAATCTGCACAGCGTCTTGCCTTAACCTTCTTCAAGAGTAATGTTAACCGTATGTCCCTGATACACTACAATGGTCAATACTCTGATTGAGCCCATCCACAATTAACTGGTAGCAACATTGAGTGTAACAATGTTTTGGTTCATGAAACTCATCCTGGCTTGTCAAAACTGAAGCTCAACTGGTGCTGTTTAACACAAACACAATGTGTGTGTGTGTGTGTGTGTGTGTGTGTGTGTGTGTGTGTGTGTGTGTGTGTGTGTGTGTGTGTGTGTGTGTGTGTGTGTGTGTAGTAGTAGTAAACTTGTCTTCTGCAGTATATTGGGTGAAGTCATATCTTCAGTCAGTCTAACACATTCCTCATCTGCCGCAACAAACATTGGGGCTTTTTAACCAGATTGCATTTACACCTGATAATAATATATGTGTCTCCAGTGTCCACATTGAGAACTGATTGAGATCCGATTGCTGTAACCAGCTCTTGGCGTATCCTCCTGTCGTTTGCGCGATTCCAAGAAAACAACAAAAAAAGATAGAAGAAGATTAGCCACTTTTATAAATTTCTATCAGATTGCATTGTACACAGTGTATCAAATTGCACCAAATCAAATTGCACTGAATTGTTCCATATTAAAGTTTCAAGATAAGATCGTCTTTTAAATGGGAGATCTGCTAAACCCCTTTGAAAAAAAAGCATAGTATCTTCATCATGATCATCATCTTCTTCATCTTCTTCATGCATTCCAACCGCCTGTTTCCTTCACATGAAATGATACAATATCTGTAACCATGGTGATATCACCCTTTTCAGGATCGGGCTCCGTATCCAGGGAGCCGGCGGACGGCAACCACCACCCTGACGCTGGACGTGGTGGACGGAGACGACCTGGGGCCCATGTTCCTGCCCTGTGTGCTGGTCAACAACACGCGAGACTGCAGCCCCATCACCTACCGCGTGTCAATCCCTGAGTTCACTGATCATGTAAGGCCGCTGTGCAGGCATGGTTTGCTCCCCGGCTAACTTCATTCTAAACACGTTCTTTTAAAATTCCCCTTTCATCGTGATTTCATCCAGGTACTGGTATACTTCTGGACTGTTATTTAGGAGAACATCAGCAAAGGTTTCCGTCAGTGTAATAGGCCTTAAAGTATTAGGAGAAACATTTTGTTGGTGTATTCCAAGTTTATTGAATATTTGACACATTTTAGAAACATTACATTTTCAACAGTGTGTCAGAACATTGTAAGAATTGTAAGAACTGCTCTTTGTTAACCAAGGGTTGACTCAAGTGGATTCAACACTGATCTTTTTGTTGAATTATCGAGCAAAATCACAATATTTGCTGTGTATGGATTGCATGTGTTTTGTACAGTTAGGCGCTTCAGCTGAAGTCTGATGGCTACATAAAAGATGTCAGTGGGTATTCCTGTGTATGTTTACCTAAGCCTGTTGATCCAGTGTGTCTTTTCAGAAACTGTGCTTCACCATTATGGTGCTGTAGTGGAATAGTGGTGTAAATTAAGAATGTAAATACGGTCACATTATTGCAAATCACCTCAATACATCTGATACCTCTTGATCATTTCAGCACATTTTTAAGCGTCATTTGTTTTCAACCTGTTCATTCTCCTTGTGTGAGGATGTGGACTGGCGCTGTAGTGCCCTAGACCATTTCACTGGCATGGGGTGAGGCTTGATGGAGCTGTGCACTCTGTCCTTGCAGGATGTCAGCGGGGTGGTGGGCTAACAAGTGTTCGTGTCACCAGTGAGCATTGCATGCTGGGTCAGATCAGATTTATGCCCACTGTGCTATCAGGATGTGCCCCGATAACGGAGAAGGCATGTGTGTGTGTTTATATGCATTTTATGTGTGTGTGTGTGTGTGTGTGTGTGTGTGTGTGCTGGTGGGCGTATCTGCACACCCTAGTGTGTCATGCTTTTCGCAGCCAAGGGTAGGACGGGAGAGGAGGGATGCATGGGGGACGCCATGCGTGAGGCGGCCGTCTCTGATTAGAGTCCCTGCTGTCTCTCTGAGCTTCCCTCAGCCTGTGCAAGCTGCCACTGGCCAGTGTGCCTCTGAAGATTGGTCCGTGGTTCTAGGGGCTCATATCCTCTGCCAGAACACAGCAGAGCAAAGAAAGGAGAGACAGAGAGAGAAGGAGAGAGGAGAGAGAAAGAGCGAGAGAGAGATAGGGTGGAAGAAAGAAGTGGAGAGTGGAGTTGAGGGGAGGAGGGGAGCAGGGGGAGGAATTCTTTGTGTTGTGTGGACTTTGCTGTGTTGCAGGCTCTAGGTTGGGAGGGCTTAGAGCCGTTTATAATTTATGATAAAAGGTTTATACAGCCTGCATGTCAGTGCATGAAACTTTCCCTAAGAGCAGGCTTTCATGCAGCCCCCCCAAACCCCCCCAACTGCCCCAAAAAATTATTCTGCATCGCAACAGCCATTTATCTAAACAACTAAACCGCACTTTGTCATTGGTGGGCCAGAGGTCGGTTGAATTTTCTTATTGCTATAGAAGGATTCTGACAGATTTTCAGAAAAAGAATGTTTTCCCGATGGCGGACACAGAGACAGAACCAGGTGGCAGGAAGCCAGAACAAGAGCTGAGCAGCAGGGATGAGCTCCGTCCTGCCCGACCGCCACCCCCCACCGCCCACCGCCCACCCCCCCTGCCTCTGTCAATCGTTCTGGGCTGATTGAGGCAGCAAAGAGAGGAGAGGAGAAGAAAGGAGAGGAGAAGAGAGGAGAGGAGAAGAAAGGAGAGGAGATGAGAAGAAGGGAGAGGAGAGAAGAGCGGGAGGTGCATCTCCAGGGAATCTGCTCACTGGCACAGGGTTAACACTAGCACAATGGCCAGAGAAAGCTCATTAGGAAACTCAGCTCAGCCTACTGCTCTCGATAACAAAACACAGAATGGGCTTGTCATTTTAGGCTGGAAATAAGAATGCCAGTGTCACCTCACGGTGTGCTGAGAAATTATAATGGCGTCAGCATGAAGTGTGGCTGCCAGAGAGCTGAAGGGATGAGTGGAGAAATCTGTTACAGTACTCTCCATCTGCAAATCACATGCGTCTTAGCAGAGTAAGAAAAGGAGGAAATGGAGAGCTGGAGAGATGAATGGAGAGGGTAGGAAGTCCACATGATATAGACATCAGTGGGTATATGCAAGGAGGAGAACTCTCTATCAAAGAGGTCTGTTGGCGTTATACTCCATCTGCAAAACACATGGGTCCTGGCACAGTAATGGCTCATTTCAACTATGGGGTAAAACCCTGGTGTCTGGGGAAAAGCCTCAGACTTGTTTTGGTTTCCATCTCTGAGGCTGGACCGGGGCCATGGCCCAGAATGCCTTAGAGCTGGACTAGGGACTTTTGGAATGGAATGCAACACAACAGTAAAACCGGAGAAATGTACAAACAGATAAGAAGTGTTGGTTTAGGTTGCCTAAGAACCTGAAAGACTTAGTATTGTGTCTATGGCTAAATCAAAGCTTTATTATCTGTTATATGTACTTGTGCAACCGTTGCTAAGCACTGTTTAGAAGTTTCTAACACTGATGTTTTCTGTTTGTTAATGCACCCGATATTGCACACACTCTGTTTGCAGTAGAACTCTCTAGCTATATATATATATTTACTTGCTGGTCTGCGCATACTTTTCTTGTTTGTGTTTGTGTCAACAATATACAATGACAGTGTTTTTTTCAATCATTCCAATTCTTTTTGTTAGTTTTTCTTTTATGGATGTCATCCAATCATTTTACCTGAGATGCCAACAGGCAGCCAACCTGAGAAGTCTCTTGGTGTGTGTGAGTGTGTGTGTGAATGAGTATTCGTTTGTTTGTGTGTGTGTGCATGCTTTAGAGCATCCGTTTATTAGTACATTGCTTTTGGGCACATGTGTAGGGGGGAGTAGTTTGAGTGGTGTGTGTGTGTGTGTGTGTGTGTGTGTGTGTGTGTGTGTGTGTGTGTGTGTGTGTGTGTGTGTGTGTGTGTTGTGTGTGTTTGTGTGTGTGTGTGTGTGTGTGTGTTTGTTTGGGGGGTCAGGTGCTGCATACATACAAGTGTGTGTGTGAGTTTGTAAGGGCAGTGGCTGGCGGGGTGAGTGCTACATACATACGTGTTTGTGTGTGTGTATGTTTGCATGTGTGTAAACTTGTATAATCAAGTGTGGCACAGGCCGCTATGACACAGCCGATTACGGCGGCAGCCATCACACTCTGCTAGAGTTTTCTCACGCCTGCCTGTCCTGCTCTGCATGGCTATCCTCCTGCCTTTGTAATCCTCTTGCTCGACGTGTCTGCGCCAGCTAAGTCATCGCTAAGTCCTCACTCCTGCATAAATGCTGAGTTTCTTCGTCGTCAGGACACCTGCTGTGTTCTCCCTGGTGTTAGCTGCTGCCGCTGGCGTTAAACGGCGTTGAGTGACCCCGAGGATTTCCTGCGGGGAGCCCACTGGAGCAGTTGTCCCCAGAGGAGGTGCGATAACCAGGCTTCTCCATGACCTTCTGGGCCCAGAGTCACCCGTGGTGAAGTTAAACACTCGCTGGCTGACGGCTGATAGAAGAGAGCATTCAGATGTTTCCCAGAAAGCGGGCTATTAACAAGCAGGCTTATGGAAATAGATGAGTAATTGTGTTCAACTGGTGAGTTCAATGTCCTAAGGCACAGTACGTAGTAAATATTTGGTAGGTTCACTCGAATCATGTATACAATCATGTATACAAATCCTCAGCGTTTTGTATACTACACTGCTTGAAAACCCCAGTGAAATGTTCACGAAGGCAGCTTTGTTGTAGCCTGCGACTCAGGTTCTATGATTGGGCAGTTGTGGGCTACAGACAGTGCATGTTATTCTGTGGAAGAGGGCCCATACGGATCCCAGGTACAACATGTGGCGCACGTTGCGGCAGTCTCCTGCCAATTGTTGTCGCTATGTGTAGTACCATGTGACAGTGAGAGGACTAGCCGCTGTTGAAAGTCCCAAACCAATAGCACAACGAAATCGACAACGAAATCTTTTCCTGTCTATAACTAAATGTATATAAAATATAAGCGCATGGTCTTTTTTTCCCAGGCCTTAGGCTATGGAGTGGAAACAGCATCCTTACATGCGGTAGTTTACCCTGCCACATAACATCACTTCCTCTCCTCATCCGGGATTACACAGAGCCTTGAGGAGGTGGCTATGAAATAGATATTTCCTCTTGGCTGGACCTCTGTGGCCATCAACACCTAGTGAGTAAAGGAAAGGGGCCCACCACTATCACATCCCACCGTCGACTGACATGGCTAATCCCTGAAGATGGAATTGTGGAAATCCACTGGATGGAACTGAGCCTCTGAATCACCTGCAAAGCCATGGAGGAAATCAGTGCATCCATTCTGATGGTTGGCTGTGCAGAAATTGATTTGATAGAAACTCAGATGGCCCCTCCAACACCTTGTTAAATCCAGTGACAAGAGCCTGGAAACCCAGAATCTCCCTCCCGTCTTGCCCTTTCACTTCTATCTGCTCCTTAAAAACAGCAGAAAAGAAAACCGTCGGAGTCGCCATCAGAACAGACTCTATGCAGTAAAGGGGAAGAAGACAGAGCGGCCAAGGAAGATTTTATCGAGAACCAAACACACACACACACACACACACACACACACACACACTCAAACTACTCCTGCCTACACATGTGCCCAAAAGCAATGTACTAATAAACGGATGCTCTAAAGCATGCACACACACACAAACAAACGAATACTCATTCACACACACACTCACACACACCAAGAGACTTCTTAGGTTGGCTGCCTGTTGGCATCTCAGGTAAAATGAGTGGATGACATCCATAAAAGAAAAACTAACAAAAATAATTGGAATGATTGAAAAAACACTGTCATTGTATATTGCTGATTTTCTTTTTTCCTCGCAAAGCCATCAAAGACTTTTAAAATCAATATATGCTTGCCTGTCTGCAATGATTTTCAACCTGGGTCCTAACACAGTCTGGTTGTAGTTTCTGCTCCCTGCTTGTGCTGCGCTGTAAACCCTGTGGGAGTCACTCTCTGGAGATTTCCTGTCACACTTACGCTGTCGGGTAGCAAGGGCTGATGGGATTGTCGCATTCTGTGCTAGCAGAAGGACAGCGGCATAATAGGCTAGCTATCCGCATGTGTTATACTCGTGTGTGCTGTGTCCTGGGATACGCCTGGACTCTGATCTTAAGGTATTGTCAGGGGAGTTTTTTTTTGTCCAGCTATACACACAATGACACTGTGGTGTCAAAAGTGAATTGACACCATCTGCACTGTAGGTAACTTTCTATACTTGATGGAAGCCTGTTTGTTTGTTTGGGTGTGGATGATTTTGACCAGTCTCTCTGTTTAATGTAGTTTAGTGGAGGAGGTTAGTCTCAGCATCTGTGGTACGGCTGGATGCTACTCCCAAACTTGAATCAGCTGGAATGGCTCCCCTGTGTCCTGCTCGGTGGAGTTTATTATGTAGGGGTGTAGGGATGAGCGCTACTTCCCGGCATTTTTATTTTTAATTATCAACACACAGAGCAAAACGCCTCTCAGCTTAAGCACAACAGGGGGTGAGCAACTTTAAAGTGCAGACTCAGCCATGCTTTATTCACATTAAAGCATAGTCCAAGCACTCTCTTTCTCTTGGTGTGTCTCTCTTTCTCTCTCTCTCTCTCTCTCAAAAGAAAAATTCAAAAGAAGCTTTATTGGCATGACTGTAACGTTCTACAGTATTGCCAAAGCAACATACAGTAACAGTAGAGATGCACCGATCAATCGGCCGCCGATTAAAAAAGCCGGTTTTTTTATCCAACCGGCCACAATCGGTGACCTGCCGGTCACTGTCGTAATTTCCGGTTTTCGGCCGATCAAACTGACCCACAGGCGCGGTGCGTAGCAGCTCAATGCGCCCAGAGCAAGACTCGGGAAGAAAACATGTCGCTGATTTGGACTTATTTCACTGTGTGCCAGGACGACCCAAAACACGCTGTTTGTAATGCTTGCAAGTCAAAAATAAGACATGTGTAGCGTCCGTGTTAGGGCTCTCTCAAGAAAATATCTCTTTGGATAAGTAGCTCTCCGTTTAATAAAAGCGTATTTCACTCGTGCTCAGAACAACCACAAGTCAACCCATTGCCATGGCAACTCCCCTAACAGAAATCCCGTTGCCACTAGTCCCATATGGAATGCTATGTATTGCTGCCAGTGCAGAAAAAGAAGTTTACAAATCTATGGATATCTTCGCAAATAACTATACAAAAATGTGAAACACAGCAGAATATTTAGCCGATCATTATGCAGAATAATATTCCTTACAGTTGAGTAGAATATGATTGTTAGAAAAAGATCGCTATTTTCACAAATGAACGTCTGTGCTGTTGAGAGTAGCCGAGTAACGTTAACGTACCTGTTTGTATTGATGGTTTTTTTTTTATCCCATATTATGATGCACTTTTTTATTTATAGAGGTCAAAGGCCTGAAATGTGCAATTTACTTTGAGAACCAGTTTATTTTCAGTACATAATAGTGCACTCTATCTTTTGTTTGTATTTATTTTAGTTTTATCCTAGTTATTGACCTGTAAACTGGACTGAAAGTCAGTGTTCAAAATAAATCTGCTCAGGAGGCACTGTTGAAACTCTCACTCTATTTCTTATTTGTGATGTTTTATTCTTGAAAAGGGGAGTTATGATAGCATATAGCCTACCACTAGTTGTGGTTTTAATTGCAGTTATATAAGTAAAATGTTGTCTGGGAGAAGGGTACTCAAGCCAAACAAATATGGTGTCTATTATATGATTATAATTATTTCTTAGAAAATCGGTATCGGAAAAAACGGTTTTGGCAGGTCAGACCTCCTTAAAAACCGGAAATTGGTATCGGCCAAGAATTTTGCAATCGGTGCATCTCTAAGTAACAGTAAGTGATTATATAAACAATACATATATCTATACACAGGGTACATCAGAATGGGAAAGGGAAAAGTGGGAACAATAATATTCTGTAATAATCTCTCTCTCTCTCTCTCTCTCTGTGTTGTGTTTACTGTTGTATCTTTGTGAGATTAAGTTGTGTTCAACTGGGATTTCTTTTAAGCTCTGGGATAGTCGTTTTACTGCACTTCCTTCATACAAACGAGGCACAGTTGAAATGATTGTTAACAGGCTTCCATGTAAAGTGTCTGAAATGTCAAAAAAGGGTTTATAGTGCTTCCAGAATGAGTCCCCAGGCATGATGAAATAATGGCTGGTATGAAGTCCCCTTTGGCTCGGATATTTGAGTGTTACTCCACAAAATGGCACACTCGAAGATCGTCTGACAGGTGGCCTCCGTAGCTGGTCTATGTGGACGTACTGTCCGTGACAGCTGTTGTTTGTGACTTTGTGAGAATCCCGAGAGCTCCACCTGGCATAGTGTGTTTGTACTGGCTCTGTCCTAATAGGAAATCTTAGTGTTCTGTGAGCTGGCCTCATCATGCTGAATAATAAACTGACCCTTAAAATAAAAATACTGATGAGTCTGTTCCCACTGGTCTCTCTTGCGCTTGCTCTTGCTCTCTCTCTCTCTCTATCTCTCTCTCTCAAACCCTTTCTCTCTTGCTCTTGGTATCACTCTCTCTTCCTCTCTTGAAGGTGTAATTAGTGTAAAATGATTTCATGGTCTTTTACAGGCTCTTAACTCCCAAGGTGAAGCTTAGGGCACATTAAAATATGTGTTTTGAAGTGTAGTGTTCATTCATGCCTGGCCCATATGCTATCTGTGAGTGTGTGTTAGTGTGTGTGCATGTTTGAAAGAGAGAGAGAGAGAGAGAAAGGAGAGAGATAGAAAGGAGAGCTATAGAGAGAGAGAGAGAGTTTATCATTTCAGAGTTTAGAAATGTGTGCATTCTTGCATTTCCTCCAAAGGGCCACGTGAGGTATACAGTATATATGAGCATACACATGCTTATGCAAAGAGAGAGGAGGAGGAGAGAGAAGGTGGGCTTACAGATTACAGCTGAAGCTGTTAATTCAGTTCAACAGTTTGTAGTCATTAATGTGGGCAGAGCCTTGCATACAGCAGCTTTCATTACCAGGCATGCCCTCCACTCATTAGCTTGGCTAATAGAATTCACACTGCAGGAGAAAAAAAACTTTACAGTGAAGTTAACGTTCCACGCTCACTGAGCCATACATTGCAGATAGGTCGTTATATCTCAGAATGCACCTTATAGATGACTTAGTATATATGGACGAGCTGCTACCATAGGCTGACGCCAGCATGTCCCAGCATCATCTTGAAGGTATCTTAAGGTCAGGGATCATCTTGAAGGTCACTCAAGGTCACTGATGGATGGAAAATATACGTCTACTCTACAAGACAAAAATCAGATGGCATGTTTTACCGTAACATATGTCCATGCTAATTAGCAGCAAATAGCTTAGCAATTCACACTACCTCCAGCACCATATGCCAGCACAGAGGCTGCCTTTTTGCTGTTGCCAATCTATATGTTTTTTTTTATTATTATTGTGCACTCTGAATTAAAAATATAAGCAGTGAACAATTTGCGAAAACATTTATGTATATGTCTATTTTTGTGTAGAAATACCTAACAGTCATGGCCTCAAACACTTAGGTAAACCCAAATGGGAATGTACCATGTAATCAGTGAAAGGTCAGCAAGGCAAATACGATATCGCTGAGCAAGGAATTAAAGCTGCACTATCATGAAGACATTTTTTGAGCATGATCACCAAGCATGATATGATGCTGTCTTGAACCCACTCTAATCATAACCTTGTGTGCAGTAATGATCTGTTCTTGCATCGACACATTTTATAGCCTGCAGTAAATATGCATCGTTTATAGCTCCATTCTGTCCTTGGCACGATAACAACAACATGTGACGCACAAGTCTGCCCTTTTATGGACTCACATTTATAATGTGATGCAGTGAATCATGATCTAAACAAATCTTCCATATCATCAAAAGGCCCACTGCATAAAGTGCAGGATTTGTGTGTGTGTGTGTGTGTGTGTGTGTGTGTGTGTGTGTGTGTGTGTGTGTGTGTGTGTGTCTGTTTTTTTAACCTATGCTGGTCTTTAAATCCGTGTTATTTACGGTAGTTAACAGTGAGTTTAAGGAATAATGAGTCCATATGACTAAGGACTGGAGATACAGTATGTAGACCAGTCTCAGCTGGCTATCACATGACTGCATGAGAGATCACACGAGGACACAGCATGAGAACCATTAATTCATACAGATATCCAGGTAACTGTCTCTGGACTGTTTTTCATCATTAGTGTACCATACCAAACTGAGCTTATGTTGCTTGATGTGACAACTGCATGCATTGATATTACAGTCACTGTAATAGGCTTTGCCTTGGCTTAGTCTGTCGACACAGTTAACTCAGTCGAATTTGAGGTTTGGAGTGTGCAAATGTAATGTGTGCAAATGTAAGGGTGCTTAGTCTTGCCTTCGGACGGCAGTAACACAGAGGAAATGCAGACACTGTGGACACTCGGTATAGAAGCATACCTGTAGGCAGAGGACAAAGAGCAGACTCATATAAGAGGGGTATATTGTGTGACCCCAACCTCTCCTCTGTGTTTTAGACTACACTGAACCCTCTGCAGGTGGTCCCACCCATCAGGGCCGTGGATCAGGACCGCAACATCCAACCACCGTCTGACCGACCAGGAATCCTTTATTACATCCTGGTTGGTGAGTATGCACTCGTGGTCGTGGTCATGCTTGTGCATACATGCAAGTACACACACACAGACACACACACATGAACACGCACACGCACACGCACACGCACACGCACACGCACACGCAAACGCACACACACACACACACATGCACACAGACACACTCATTCATGTGTGCATTCACACTCGGTTTCTCTCTCTCATGCACAAACACACACACACTCAAACACACACAGACTGTCATCCTCTCTCTCCATCTGACTCTCGCATACACTCACAGACACACATTGACATGCACACATGGTAACTCACAGCCTCTCTGTTGTGCACACAGGTCATCCGGCGGCCTACGGTGAATACTTCACTCTGAACAGCACAACAGCAGAGCTGCTCCTGCTCAAGCCAGTCAGCAGAGACCTCTTTCACACATTCACTCTCGTCATCAAGGTAATTATACGGCCAGAGGTGGTGTGTGTGGGAGTGTATGTGTGTGTGAGAGAGAGAGAGACAGAGAGGAAGAGGAAGAGTATTTAAAGCGTGTTTGAGTCTATCCGCTTTGGAATATTAATTAGGAATGACAACCCATTTGTAATTACATTGGATCTGATAAAGAAAAGCTGACCTACAAACTAATTAAAATAGATCTTTATGTTCAAATAAATCTAAAAGACATGGAAAATAAACACACATTTCTCTGGGGGCTTCAGATCTACAATTGCATTGGCATTCTTGTGAGAGGAAGAGAGAGATTGAGAGAGTGAGAGAGAGAGAGAGAGAACAAGAGAGAGAGGGAGAAGAGGGAGAGAGAGAGGGAGAAGAGGGATAGAGAGAGTCTCTGCGTGTCTTTATTGGATGTTTACCTCTCGCTTCGCTTCCTACCGTCACCCAAAACAGGAAGTTTAGAGGAAGAAAAAAGACCAATCTGTGTCTGAGTCAGTCAGGAGAGAAAATACATTAGCGAAGGAGGGGTTGATAGACTGTGTATGTGTGTGTGTGTGTGTGTGTGTGTGTGTGTGTGTGTGTGTGTGTATGTGTGTGTGTGTATGTGTGTGTGTGTGTGGGGGGGGGGGTGTGTGTGTGTGTGGGGGGGGGGTGTGTGTGTGCGCAGGCTCATTTGTGTGTGCGCAGGCTCATTTGGCCTGTTTGCAGTAGGCTGCTTCGCAGGAGGCAGTCACTGAGATGAATGGCCCTCGCAGCGCTGGCCGGACAGTGATGAGTGTCATGTAATCACTCAAATATGCCATCTACTCACTGCTCCAGAAAATGGCCTCACCTAATTGGATAGTCGCGTGTGTTTTTTCTCCTAGCAGAGCAAACAACGCATTTAGCTCTGTTGTTCTGCCTCCTTCATTATTGCCGTACAACATAACTAATTGCGCCTCCTGTTTGAACGTGTGGAATGACAATGGTGTGTTAAGGTCAGGCTCAATCTGAAGCCGGTTAGTGTGAGCTTACAGTTTTTTACAATCATTTTCAATCATTTAAATCATTGTCTCAGTACCATGTACACCTTTTCAAAACATTTCAGTGTGCTTTACAAACACACATCTGAGCACATCAATTAACCTACAGTGCAAAATGCACTTCAACCACCAAAACACTTCATACTTCACCCAAAATTGACTTGCGCTGCCATAACTATAGTAATGCCCATTAAATTAATTAATTAATGCCCCTTGTCCATTAAACTACTTTATCACTCAATGTACAATTAACTCAAAAAACAAGAACTACTTCAAGCATTACAAAATGCATGTTATGTGTTGCTGTACTCTATTTTTGCATAGACAACATATGACACCTCAGTACTACATACAATAGTACATATTGTAATACAAAACATATAAAGCAAAATATAAAATTCTATATGCTTCAATACAGCTCTTTGCAAATTATTCGATGGTTTACTATTGTACAAAGAAAAGTGTGCTGACACATTTCATTCCCAGTACAGTAAGTGAAACAACAACACATGGGTCTACCATCAGATGTGTCCTGCAGTCCTAATGCTGGTCCTTGGTTCAATTTTTATGAACTTCACATGCACAGTACCGCAACATTCTTCCTTGCCTTGAATCTTAAGCACATCTTGTTCAACCCTAAAATCCCCCATATCCCACAAATATTTCAAGGCAAGCAGTTGTCATGACATCAAGAACAAATGTTTTGATCTGTTGTTTTGCCTATCACAATACTCTTCTAACTCTTCTGAATTTACCATGTGTGATTTATGGGTCACATTGTCTCATTGAGAGACTTACATATACAGCACAGCAGTAATAGTAGGAACATTTCTTCAGTTAGTACGTTTATATTCATACATGCACATTTCAATGCAAATGCCGTATTACCACTTTTGTATAATTGGCAACAAGGCTGCTAACAAGCAAAACAAAGCACAGAGCAGAATTTATTCCACAAAAATCTAAATAATCGGTCTCATTTCAAAAGTATAGTTTAATTTGTCCGTCAAAATACAGCATATTTCCATTTAGAGTGATTCAAATTGTATCTGCTTTTGAACTGAAAGTTAACTGTTTTGAACATAGGATTCAAATTATTGCAAAAAAAATGCTGTAGTTGCACAGAGTTTTGGTGGTGGTGAACTGAGGCAGGTATCCATGAACTTTGGAAGTGGTCATTACAGTAAATGCATTTTTTATCAAAGCAATGCAAAAGTATCTACAGTTTAGGTCGCATAATCTATTGATATTGTGTGTTTTGAAGTGTTTTGAAAAAGTGGACCTGGTATTGAGACAAGTGAGAAAATTATTGTGATTTATGCGAGCTGTGTCGAAGTGACTTCCTGTGACATGTGAATGTGACTCATTATACGTGTGCAAAGTGCTACGTATGAGCTTTAGTTCTGTACTACATTCATTGTATGTAAAGAAAGAGAAAACACAGATTTAAGGACACAAGTGTAGGTGCCTGTGTGTATATGTGTGTGTGTGCGTGTGTGTGCATGTGCGTGCGTGCGTGTGTGTGTGTATAAGTGTATGTGTGTGTGTGTGTGTGTGTGTGTGTGTGTGTGTGTATTCCTCTGTGTGTCTATATTTGAAGTGGAGCAGAAATGACTGTAGTGTGTTGTTTAGACATAATTTAATCTGGCACAGGCTCTGAATTGTGTAATTGAAGACTGTGTTCCTTTTAAGAGCCTTGAGGCCTTGATATCACTCCCCACCACCTTAATAAAGAAAGCCCCCTCAGTGGAGCATTTGGCAGCATTGTGTTATTGTTGAAAGGGCTAACAGGCTCGAGAGGGAGAGCTTGCTCAATGATGGGTCCTCTGATGTGGTGTTATGTACTGGATGCAGAATCAATTGACTCTCAAGACCACAAACCCGGCCAGCCCCACAGTCAGTCAACCAGGCAGATAGATCCAGTTTAATTCCCCGGAATCATATGCATCTTTCCAGCGTACAAAGCTCACGCTTTAACTCCTGTGGGATGACTATTCACCGGGTTATCATGAGCAGAGGCGTCTGTTGTGATTTGGCTTCATTATCTTGTTTACATATGACTGCATAATCTGTAGAATAATGCATGTTATTTCTCTGCGTGGTGATGAACATTGGTATGTGTGGATGCATTTGTTTGTGCCCTGTAGTCATCTCCTGTGACTTCACCCCCAGGCACACGCTCTCTTCATTACCGCTTTCAGAACAGCTCCGTTGATGGACGCTTTGTTGAACTGCACAGAGACTCTCTCTGTGTTTCTCTGTTGTGTGTAAATGTGCTGTTCTTTGTTTGTTTGTTCACCTAAAGGCAGAACAAGACAACGGCCACCCTCTGCCAGCGTTTGCCGACCTGATCATCGAAGTGCTAGACGAGAACAACCAGGCACCGTACTTCCTGCAGGCCACCTACCAGGGCTACGTCAGCGAAGCCTCGCCCGTGGGAACCACCATCTCCATCAGTGCCAACCTCACGGCCCCGCTGGGCATCATTGCCCTCGATAACGACATTGAAGAGGTACGAGACGCCTGGGTTGTGGATGTACTGATTGGCATTGGTTGGTTATGACGTGTCTGAAATAGCACCCCTCACTTATAAGAGTTGAGTCAGAATGTATGAAAAGGGGGAGGTGGACTGACAATTTAATTAAATAGTCTGAGGAAGAATTAGGAATTTCGAGCACACTTAGCATTTCAGCTGACAAGCTTTAATCACGACTTACAGGAAGAATGTCTAGCTATGGGACCACTCTTTTGTTCCTGTTCAGCTGGCTTTTCTGACAGTAAGATGTTTGACAGATACCACGCGTTACACCACGAGTAACTAGAACAAGTCTTTATCAGATGGCTGTGTTTTCATTGTGATATTTCATTTCCGCTCAGTCATTGTCTTGTCTTGTTGTAAAGTTCTATCAAAGTCTCGTTGGCTGTTAAGTTGACCACATACTGGCTTCACCGGGAGACATTTTCGTGGTCTAGATGTGCTCTTATCAACCTGGTCATTTTATGCTAGCCTCACCAGTCATTGTGTTCATTCCCAGCGTGAAGCCAATTAAAAATACCCAGTGCTCCAAATTAGATTATTAAGCATACACAGTACTCTAAATTAGATTTTAAGCATACCCAGTTCTCTAAATTGGTTTATTAATCATACTCAGTACTCTAAATTGGATTATTTAGCATAATCAGTACTCTAAATTGCCACGCAAGTGCTTTTGTCCAGCATAAAGGGCATCATGTTGACAGACATTGGGTATGGTACAGAGATGACATTTAGCTGGTACCGTTGAGTGCCCTGGCAAACTTCACACCAGCATTTCTAGATGTGGAACAATGTCATTTGAAGACAGAGGAGTATTGTGTTTCGAAAACACATATTCCATTGAACAGCTAAGATTTCCAATGGAAAATTATACATTTTTCATCTGCAATGCCCACACTCCATTTGAAGAACAGAACCGGAAAGAAACAAGTCAGGGAAAGTGTATTCCGTAATTGTCATGCTGGCAGGGTGTATCAGATATTGTGAAGTGGCCTCTTCTAAAAAAAATAGAGCTGATCTTCATTCAGTGGCAGAGAGAGGCCAAGCCAGCCATATATTTGGGGATAAGTTGGATTCCATTCCCTGAGGTATTTTTGGGTGATCATCTTGACATATAAGCATCTGCTTATTCCATTGACTATGTTGTCGTAAGTGTTGTCATTTTGTTTCAAAGATCCAATGTGCTTTATATCCCACCCCCCCCCCCCCCCCCCACACACAGCTGGAACCTGGTGATACTCCTGTAGGTATCAGAGAGCGCCACCGAGAGTGCTGTGTGCCTGAGTGTTCTTTCTTTCTTCCTTTCTTTCTTTGTTTCTTGTTTCCTTGCTTTCTTTCTGGAACCCCCAATTTTAGCTCGTTAAACTGTTCAAGGGGAAATGAATTGTGTGCGATTTCAGGGGTATAATGAAATGAATACTCTACCTTTCAGTGTGTTGTGATGTTCTCTCTTCTTTGCATTTGGTGTGGTGTAGTTACTCTAATCTTCGAGTGATTAGTTTCAGCACTAAAGTATCCAGTTGTGAGTAATATATACACACATGCTGGCCTGTGCACACACGCCGACATCTCCACTTTCTTGAATCATTAACCCCCCTATCCTGTGTTGATGAAGCCATCAAAGCATGGGTTGATCTAAATAAATCAATACTGTAGCTAATGTGGATGTTTAGTAAACAAATTCAGTTTATTGACAAACACGACTCACTCTAATGAAGCCAACTGAAGCGGCTGTGCTGACAAGTCATTTTTGTTATGTTCTCACGGTTGATTGGACGAGGATCCACACACACACACAAACAGATTGCTGACCAGCCAGAAACTCCAGATTTGTAGATGTTTTGGAGAACATCAAAGTATACAGTTCCAGATTAGCACTAGCATGTGTTTGCCGAAACTAAACAAAAGCCTTTTCTCGCATTGAGAACATTTGAGCACTTACTTCCAGAAATAATAAAAAACCAAAAAACAGAACAGCCCCTCACACACACTGTATGTATTTCTGAGTTTACTGAAATTCATTGTGCGTGTGCATGTGTCTGTATGCCTGTGTGTGTGTGTGTGTGTCTGTATGCCTGTATGTGTGTGTGTGTGTGTGTGTGTGTGTGTGTGTGTGTGTGTGTGTGTGTGTGTGTGTGTGTGTGTGTGTGTGTGTGGGTGTGCGTGCGTGCGTGTGTGCGTGCGTGTTTCTGCGTTTCAGACAAAAGACCCGCAGGTCCTGATAACGCTTGGCGATTTCACCTCCATCTTCACCATCACTCCTGTGGGGATCACACGCTACATCACCCTACTCAAACCTGTGGACCGGGAGAAGCAGATGACCTACACCTTCATGGTACAGTGTCCCTCTCTTCCCCTACAGACAGAAGCAGTTGAGAATGCACATTGGTTCTGTAAACATAGGCAACTAGCTTAGCTCTTCCCATATTATTGTTAAGTATGCGTATAGACACAGTGGCCTACACATGCATGGCAGAAATAATAATAGCTGATTCTTCTTTGTTATCGTGCACATGTGCACAGATGCAATTCAGACACTCCAACATATAGAATATACAATAAATGTACATATATATTCTTTATGCATATACGTTGAATGCTTTTGCATATATTTCTACATTTATTTTATTTAGCGTTAGTATCGAGAGCAACTTTTAGCAAGAGAGGTGAATGTTTTGATCAGCATGTGTGTCTGATAGGGGTGTATAACGGTATGTACAGTATGGACGTTACAGTTCTATGGAGAATATGTGGTAGTCTATGTGTGAAGATTGATGAACTTAATGCGGAACAATATTTAACGTCAATGGAAACTTCGAGAAACTCCTGGGCCCTATATTTTAACTCTTTTTGAGTCCAACAACTATGCAATGAAATCCAATGGAGCAAGCACGCATGTCAACGTAATCCACTTGTTATAGCCACTGAGAGGCTCATTAATTATTATAAGGGTCTGACAGTCTGTAAGGATCCCTTCAGAGGTTCACCTGGGTCTGTTTTTTACCCCAACGACTGTCAAGAAACTGTAGAAAATGACAATCAGTTTGTTTGTACAGTCAGTGTTTTACTGATCCTCCGGTCACTGACGTAGCACCTGACTCAGTGCCTGTAGTCGATTGGTCTACCATGTGGTGCTGGAGTGGGAGCACAGAGGAGAGTGCCTCCCTGCGACTATCGCCTACGGAGACTGAATGGCGTGCTACGTCAGAGATTGGAGGATCCAGTCAGGTCGAACACAGTACAGTCTTCACTACTGTCTGTTGAAAAATAATGAAAAGAAACCTAGCCTGATGCATTTGTTGTGATGTCCAAACTGTGAATTTGTGTACCATTACAGCCCTACTGTTACAGCACTATGAGGACAAGCCTCTTGTATGCACTCGGCATTCAGTTAAATGGTCTGGAAGGGACATTACCGCCACTCAATTAATCGTACTTTGGTGGATACAGCCTCAGAAGGGCACTAGAAACAAGTTGAGAAGAACTAACACCCCCCCCCCCCTCACACACACACACACACACACACACACACACACACACAGTGAGAAAGGAGAAAGGTTTGCAGCGTTTTGCTTGTATTTGATACTGCCTCCTTAGAGGATTCCCCTGACTTTTTACGACAATGAAAGTATCTTTCACATTATTTCCACTGGGCTCCCTGGGAGCTTCAGCACGCATATCAGTATTTCAGCATGAAATCCTAAAGAAAACATACTGTCAAAGCAATGTTTAATTTCTCCAGACAGTTTAATTTCTCATGCATGGTGACATTCATTAACTGCTCATGTGAATTGCTAGCCTGGATACCAAGGCTTTGAACCGGTTCACGGAACAAAAACG
Organism: Sprattus sprattus; assembly: GCF_963457725.1. Taxonomy (NCBI): domain Eukaryota; kingdom Metazoa; phylum Chordata; class Actinopteri; order Clupeiformes; family Clupeidae; genus Sprattus; species Sprattus sprattus. The sequence goes on along the minus strand of NC_137910.1, from coordinate 20,293,913 downwards.
AAAACCAGAAACTTTTGATGTTTTGCTAGGAACAGAAACGAAACCAGAAACTTAAAAAAAAATGATGTTCCAGATCAGAATCGTTTACCTAAAATAATGGTAACCGGTTAATAACGTTAGATTCCTAAATGCAATATGATTGGTGATCGTTCACTTAGATAGAGAACCTTGCCACGCGCCACCAGCTAGTAGCCCTATCGGATCAATTCTATGCACAAGCTGTATCCACCAGTCTCTCAAACTCGATCTTAAGAAGAGGTAAATATTGTACCAAGTATCTCACACATGTTTGTTTTTAAATAGGAATTCTATCAGTCTACGAATTTCCAATGCATTGTTGTAAAAATCTGCAGGGTCAAGTTAATGAAATTGTAGCTAAGTTGGACTGTTTGCATTGGCAGTAGACTACCTGGCTATTGCCCAGCATAACTTACCCTAGTCTTTATTTAAAACGTAGGCTTTTTTGTTCAGATGAGAATCCTATGCGGCAGCATTATTCATTTGACCCCGCGACTAACAAATCCAAATGCAACATTGAGGGATATATGTAGATACCATTGTAGTTTTGTAATATTTGTATTGTCTCTATTGACAAAAATGCACTGATTGGGCCCTGAGGAGGTTTGGCCAAATGCTGTTATGTTTTGTTTGCCCAATAAACAACATAGCATACATTTTCCTTGTCTTAACTCATGTATAATACTGTCAGAATGTCAGAATTACAGTTATGCCGCTTACATAATGTAGCCAATAGTGATTTTTAATGTTTAATGACAGGATAGAGACATATGATTATTTTAAAGTCCTAATGATCAGCCTACTTATTTGTATGTCCCGCAGCTGACATGGAACGCTATTAACCGGTTCAGGAACTTTTTGTTTTTGTTCTAACCGGTTCAGGAACGTCAATTTTAGGGTTGAAACGAAAACCGGAAACGTTAAAATACTGTTTCTGTTCGGAACGAACCAATTGGGAAAAAATTCTGGTTCAAAGCCCTGCTGGATACAGGACCGAATTTAGCCCCGGCCACAATATTTGAGGTCTGGAAGTTCGGTCTGGCATCGCTCCGTTGGGGAGAAATTATGCCCGACCAAAAACACGACAGCCAATCAAATTGTCAGGGCGGGCTTTATACGATGATGGACAGATGATCAGCAGTAACATAATCAACTACGTCACTAACACTTGGGTTGAATTCTTTTCAACAAATATGGCTGCCGCTGGAAAGTTGAAATTTGGAGATTCATGTCTGTTTTAGAAGACATTGACAGCGCATTCATTTCGTAAGAGGAACAGAGAAACACCAACAACTCATTTGGCGATCGAAAAGGTGTTTTTGCCGTCCTTCCTACGGGATCCGGTAAAAGTTTAATGTATCAGATGGTCATACTAGGTTGCTCTGATTGGTTCTAGGTATATCCAATTGAGCGAAGAGGCATTTTTTTTCCTGATCGGTTGAAACACGCCCCATATTCTGACTAGAATTATGAGTATGACATCGTCAGGCTAGTGAATTGCCAGTCAACAGCTTCCAGTTTTTGGCATGTCTCTCCAACGTAAGAAGAACATTATTACCAATGTCCAAAGTGTCCATCTTTCAGTTTATTAGGCCTAAATATTTTCTTAGCGTTCCCCATTAGATTCTTAAACTGTAAATATTCCCTGTTGGCTGGGATATGGGCTCTCCACACTGAGTTAACCCAGCACTGACCCTGCATCTGTTACCTCACAAGGCTAGTCTGTGTTTTAACAAGAAGCTTTTTGTTCCAGTGAGATTCAGTATTTTAGTGTTTTATAAATGGTCCATACCGGAGACTATTCATTCGACAGGAATGGATTGGCCAGTGAATATAGCTATGATTATTAAAGACGTGGGTAGAATGTGAACAATAGAGTTTGATTAAGTGGTGTTCTGTATGAGCACAGCAGGAGGCAGCCATTGCCTTCGCATTGTTTGAGCTACGCTTGATGGCAGTCCCAGTAGGCATGTTTGTTTCTCTCTTCCCCCCCTCCCTCCCTCCCTCCATTCCTCCCCTCACTCCTCTACCCCCCTCCCTTCACCCTCATCACACTCTGTGTTGTATTCATTATCAAGTTTGTTTTCAGGGGGGGGGGGGGGGGGGGACGGAAACCGTATCATTGTCTACATTGTGATGTCCCGAGAGAGTTCTCTTAATGATTGGCACTGAGGGCTGTGTATTATAATTAATCTCTGTCTCTGTCTGTCTCTCTCTCTCTGTCATGTGGTGCATTTCACTAAATAACCCCCTTCTTACTGAGAGAGAGAGAGACAAACAGAGAGAGAGAGAAGTTCCCTCTATATCTTTAAGGATTTTTTTTAACCCCATTTTTTCCCCCCCAGTGAGATCAATCAGATCAGTGAGAACAATTCAATTCCAATCTTCTGAAAAGCAAGTTGGCAGTTTCTTTCCATCTCTTTTTTCCCCGCCTGCACCCCCTCCTTCCTTTTTGTGTTGTTTTGTTCTGTTTTCCACCTCTTTTTGTTACTTCTTCTTGCTCACCAGTTATTTAACCACAAAGACAAAAACAAACAGATCATTTCGAGACAGAGAAAAGAAGATTGAATTGACTTCTTTCTTTAATATATAGTGTTTTTCGTTTGTTTTCCCTTTGAGTTGCTGCTCTCCTCTCGCCCACAGCTTGTAGTGCTTTCTCATTTAGAGTTGTGAGAGGAGAGGAGAACGTTTTTGAAATGCTCTTTGAAGGTGGGCTACAATGTTCCTTCCTATGGGGAGGAACGAGGGTGATGACTGGCCTTGTTATATTAGTCCAGAAATTACCTTTGTGTTTGTGTGGTGATCAGGAGCACATGGCAGAGTGGTGGCACTCACACATGTGAGGATGAGAAGCCTTTCACACAAGGCTTGGGCTTAGGATTTGCCATTGGGGAGATGGTCGAAGTGATGTCAGTGTCTATCTATCTATCTATCTATCTATCTATCTATCTATCTATCTATCTATCTATCTATCTATCTATCTATCTATCTATCTATCTATCTATCTATCTATCTATCTATCTGTCCGTCTCTCTTTCTGTATTCTTTTCCTTCTCTCTCCATTGCTCTCCACTCTTTAGTCCGACATTGTGAATGTAGGGCACGTGCTCTCCTCTCCTCTCCTCTCCTCTCCTCTCCTCTCCTCTCCTCTCCTCTCCTCTCCTCTCCTCTCGCTCTGTTCCAGCGCAGGGGCTAACGGAGGAGCTTTGATGCTCTGCCGTGCTCCATGAGGGAGTGTGCTTATGGAAATGTCCAGTGGGAATCTCTTTAACACTGAGCCTATAGTCATATCCACCCAGGAGCCACGCTGTGTCCCAGAGAAGCACTAGGGACACTAAGCTGCTGAGACAGAGCTGCACGGGGTTTGTGTGGGCAGAATAGATGAACTACACTGGATCCTCTGCATTCGATAGCAGTATGATCTTTTTTTTTAGTATCCCTTTTTTAGTATCCCTAGTATCCCTTTAGTGGAGTTGTTTGCATATGGGTTTATGTCGAAAATGTTTTAAACATGAAATGACTATCAATTGTGAATGACCTCACTGTGGACAGTGAAAAAAAAAAACATTAATGTTTGTGTGTGTAGTAATGCATAGGTAATATTATTGTAATAAGGCATTAGTAATATGTAATAACCTGTGTTCTCTGCGGGGTTTCCACAGCTGATGGCATCTGATGGGGTTCAGCAGAGCATGCCTGTGACCGTCAACATCCTGGTCATTGATGCCAATGACAACACACCCACCTTCTCCCAAGTGTCCTACAGTGTGGAGGTGTTCACTGATATGCAGTATGGTGAGACTGTACTTCAGGTCAGTCAAAGTTTTTTTTTAACTCTGCATGTGCTACTAACCTGATATATTTACTACCGTGTGTGTGTGTGTGTGTGTGTGTGTGTGTGTGTGTCTGTGTGTGTGTGTGTTTGTGTGTGTGTGTTTGTGTGTGTGTGTCTCAGTGTGTTTAATGTGCAAGTTGATGTCCAACATAGTGTCATGAATGCAAGCGGATGCATTATGCTTTATAGAACTGTTTTAATATGTGTGTTCGTGTGTGCGTGCATTTGTGCGTGTTTCTGTGTGTGTGCATGTGTGACTTTGTGTGTGTGTCTGTGTGTGTGTGTGTGTGTGTGTGTGTGTGTGTGTGTGTGTGTGTGTGTGTGTGTGTGTGTGTGTGTGTGTGAGAGCGCAACACAACCATTTTTGTCCCGCAGCAGAATGTGAGGTATTCCTGTCATGGCGGCTCATCTTGGTGCCCACAACCCCTTTATGGGGCTGACTTCATCCAGACGCACAGTCTACACAGCACAGTGTAGGCTTAGAGTCAGGTGGCTCTCCTCTATTCTATAAACTAAACCAATCAATTTTTGGTTGAGCAGCTTCCATTGTACACAGCCGTAATCTACTCAGTCACAGAAACAATCCTGACTTGGCAAACAATTCCCTCTCCCGGAACAAGAGCGATATCCGAATCTGCCCAAGAGGGTCTGAGCTTGTGAGACTGCATGAGAGGGAGGGAGTGTGAGTGAGAGATGGGAGAATAAAGGGAGAGAGAGAGAGAGAGAGAGGCAGGAGGGATGACAGTTTATATCACCACCGCCGCCTCGAACAGACAGGAGAAAACGATGAGTCACAAAAGTGTGCTCCAGAAGTTCCCGATGCCTCAGCATCAGTGGTGAACGCAAGCGTGGAGACGCGTTTCTCACGCCTTGGTGGTGATCGAGACGAGCCGCCGCTCTCCCACGGCGAGAGGAACGACCCCTCTGAGCACCCTGGCATCCGCCAAAAAAAAGATAATGAAAGAAAGGAGGAGCAAAACTCTCCAAACTCAGCGAAAAAGCCCATCATCACAGCTACAGTTATGACCTGGCAGGCTTTACCTCACAGCCAGCGGTAGCCATTACTGCATCTCCAGGCTCCTATTTTATGTGATGAGAGGCAACTCAGAAGCAACAAATTACCCCTCTGCCACTGTTGTGGATTCTGCCGAGATTGAGTGCGGCAGTTCCTTCTAGTTTTCTGCAGGTTTGATGCCTCTCTGTGGTAATTGTGGTTGTGGTTACTGTGCTGGCTTTTGCATTGTTTGGGAGAGTTTTTTTTGTTCTCAGCAGGGTGCCTCTTTTCTCTGTCTCTGGCTTTCTCTCTGTCTCTCTCTTTCAAGCTGTTTATTTCTTCTTCTTCTTCTCTCTTGCCTCCCTCTGCTGTCTGTGAGTCTCCCTATCGCTATTCGCCTCACATCACAGTGTTGACTTTGGAACCACCTCAGATTGCTTGTGGTTGAGAGCATCCCTCTACTCCCTACTCCTCCCTCTCTCCCCCTCTCTCTCTCTCTATGTTTCTCCTTCCTTCTTTTCACATCTCTCTGATCCTCTGTTAGCCAAGCCAAAGAGAAACGCATCCAGAAAGGTCATGTTTAATCTCTGTAGAATCAGGGCCTAGCACTCTCCTTCAGAAATGGGGTGAAGGGGTCTGCACTGGGTCGGCCCAGCCTCTTAACTGCATGTTTGATAAGCTACTCACACTTGACCCCTCCCTTCCCCCTCCCCATGACCCCAGGGGGCAAAGTGGCACTCCCGAGACTCGGCAGACTCTCACCCAGGGGCAGGCAACCTGTGATGGAGGGTGCTGCCTCCTGAGCTGCTGTGCCTGCCCCTGCCCTCAGAACACTGGAGCGACGAGGATGGATTGACCAGGGCGAAAAGATAAAGGGAACGAGAGAGAGAGAGAGACAGAGAGAGAGAGAGAGAGAGATAGCAAGTGATGGAGGAGAAAAGAAGAGAAGAGAGGAGGAGAGAGGGTCATTTAATTGATTAGCCTGAAGGTACTCTCTGGGCCTCTCCACAGAAGAGCAACGAGTGCAGTGATTCTTGTTTGCAGCTTTTCTCTCCTGCTGGATTATCTGCCATTGAGGGGTAATGGGGTTTGTGCAGCGGGCTACTTCAGCGGCACTGTTTTGTTTTCGCTCGGTGACGCGCTCTTATCTCGCGTCGACCACGTTTGGGGATCTGAGGGATTAAAGCGCTGCAGAATGTCATTATACTGCAGCCAGCGCCGCAGTCCAGGCAAAGACTTAATGACGTCAAGGCCAGAATAGAGTTCTGCTGTTTAAGCGCCTGGTGTGAAATGGTATAGGTATGCTGAAGATGCTGTCTTTGTGCAATATGCCAGTCTGGAGGTGCACTGTGAGAGAACATTCGGAGCAGGTTGACTTGTGTGGCTCCAAATGCCATGTGCCAAAGACAGCCTACACAGTTTTATTAATAATTGCAGCCAGTCGGGAATAATAATAGCTATATGGATGAAAGATACATATCAGAGTGCCAATATATGAGGTTACCCCTACAGTTTGAAGGGAGACATTATAATAACACAAGATACCAGTCTGTCTGAAGAGTGTTATAACAGCTTATTTTGTGCAAAATGTAGAGAAGTTTGATGAAAGGATACTGGTAGAGGATAGCATGCGAGTGAATTCACTCACCTCTGTCTTTCCCTCTCTCTGTCTCTCTCTCTCTCTCTCTCTCTTTCTCTTTCTCCCTCTCTCTCTCTCTCCGTCACAGCTGACTGCTCTTGATGCTGATGAAGGATTGAATGGTGTGGTGTCATACTCCATCTTGGCCGGCGACCAGGGGGACTTTATCATCAATAACCGCACGGGCCGCATCACCATAGCGCCAGGGGTGACGCTGATGGTGGGCCGCTCCTACGCTCTGACGGTCAGGGCGGCCGACAACGCCCACGAAGCCGAGAGAAGGCATGCATATTTATCTCCTCTCTCCCACCAACCCTCCTGTTTGTTCAGACTGTACTTCCTCCATGCAGTCAGCTTTGTCATATCTCATACACCAGTCTGGATGTCTGTTACAGCTGCTATCCTGCTGTCTGCCTGTGTTTATGTGTTCACGTTGGCTGCCGTAAATGTTTGTTTATGTCCCTGCATGACTCTCGTTATGTATGCCTGGCTGTCTTTCTTTCTCATCTGCTAATGTCTCCATCTGTCTTTGTTTGTCAATATCCATTAATTTGTTAATCTGTAGTTTTCCCTCCCATCCATCCATCCATCCAGCCATTTGCCCCTGCCTCTATTTGAAGATCCATTCCCTCATTCGTCCATACCCCCCTGCCCAGCTATTGATTCTCTTTGCTGGCTATAACGGCCCTCTCTCTCCCCTCCTTTTCCCACTGCTGCATCTCCAGGAGCTCCATCACTACTGTGTACATCGAGGTGCTGCCCCCCAACAACCAGAGTCCCCCTCGCTTCCCCCTTCTCACCTACAACCTGGAGATCA
>NC_137910.1:20271610-20281610 GCF_963457725.1 Sprattus sprattus | reverse complement strand
ATGTTAATTTCCTGAACGGCATGCCATATTTTAATTGAAACCCTTTTTTCCAAGGTTACACAAGAGATTGCATGCCTTTATTAAATGCAGTTCAGTTTTTATAGAGACACTTATCATGAGACCCAGGGGGTATGGGAGCCTCTTTCCTTTGCAGTTAAGCTCATTAATGACATTTACAGACGCACTTGAAGTCAATGCAGTGTTGACAGATATGTTGATTAGCTTGCTGAATGGATTGTGTGTTCACTGCAGACTGCATTGAGTTTGTGAATGGGTGGAAGGTCATTTGGTCTTCCCACTCAACTCACCAGCAGTATATGGCATATCTATGTACAGTGCTAGTCAGTGCATTCTCCTCATCCAAGAAATGAATTTTTTTGCAGCAGAAGAAGTATGTGTTATCCATTTGGCCCTCACTCTCTCCAGTCATATTTCACATTTCATTGTGTTGTTCTCCTTGCTGTGTACATTCTGTGCCATTTCAGAGGTAGTTACCTGGAGCACTGTATGACTCAGACCCCAGCAGCACTACAGCCGTAGAGCCCCCCCAGCTGTGGTTAGATGGATGGCTCTATTCCTAAAATTGAGCAGGTCATTCAGTGAAGTGGGCTTTTTATCAGTGCGGTGATGGTGTGGTGAGGGTCACTGCTAGCCTGTTTTTCTGCTGCAGGTGAGCTGAAGGTGACTTTCCATAGGTTGGTTCCATAGGTTGGCACGTGCCTTTCCCTTGGAGCAGGACACACTGTAATGATGGTCTCAAGGGATCCATTTATCATACATGTGCGCGGGTGTGTGTCTGTGTATAAGTGCTTGAGGCATGTGAGTGCCTGTGCCTGTGTGTGTGTGTGTGTGTGTGTGTGTGTGTGTGTGTGTGTGTGTGTGTGTGTGTGTGTGTGTGTGTGTGTGAGAGAGTGTGTGTGTGTGTTTGTGTGTGTGTGTGTGCAAGTGCTTAAGGCATTTGAATGCCTGTGCCGTGCCTATATCTTGTGTGTGTGTGTGTGTGTGAGATTTTGTGCTCAATTCACGTTGCATTTCTGAAACATTTAACTCATGACTACCATACACTTTGCCCTGAGCGACTGACGGCTGAGCCCAGGAAAGGCACTCCAGCTTGGATTTAATTGTAATGCGATCTTCTCTTTTCCAGACATCCACTACTACTGTGAACATTGTGGTGACAGACGTCAACGACAATGACCCCACATTTGACCCGGCCCTGCCCAGGAACCTCACCGTCCTGGAGGAGAGGGCCAACCTCTTTGTCGGGCGAGTCAGGGTGCGTTGGCACAACCTCTGTGCAAGTGCGAATGCATGTGCATGTGTATTTTGTCTAGTGCTATCATGACCCGACCTAATTTGTTCTTATCTTGCTGTGCTATATGTCCCCAGACACCCCCATAAGTGGTTAAACGAGCATTTATCGTGTGTTCAGTGAGTTAGCCTCCAGTCCATTAACCGCCCAACCCCACCTCCCACCCATCACCACCACCACCACCACCCACACACACAACAAACTACCACACTGCTGGTCGCGCTGCTACCGTTGTGCGACTACTCTTCAAACTAATTATGATATCAGTCATTTTATGATAGTGAGAATGATTAGGTATTAAGAAAAAAAAAGTGAAGAAAAACAGGCACACTTCTCGAAATCGTTTGAGTCACCAAAGCATCGTAAGAGCCATCAGTGATGGTGCCGTGTGTCTCGCTTTGTCAAGCAGCAGGGATTTCTAATTAGTGTTCTAGATTAATCAGGCCTTGGTTGGTTAGAGGCGTAATCAGAGAGAGAAGCTCCGCTGGCTTGCTTTGCTTTGTGGCGTTCAGGTGCACATTATGTTGACTGACAGGCGTTCTGCTTTGTTGCTTGTTCTTTTTTCCAAGCTTTTGGATGTTTGTTTTAATAATTTTGACATGACAATTAGCAGGTGGATTTCGCGTGTCGCATCGTAATGTTGATATGGATAGGGATCGGCATGTCAGGCTTCAAAGTGTGTTGTTTTCTCAAGTTAACCAGACACAACGTTCAGGGCTTTTTTTCTGCCTGAAAAGAGGAGTGCAGGTGGGCCACAGCAATAAGAGAGGGTTTCAAGGCTTTTCTTACAATTTACAAAATTCAGACTACACCTAGTCCTGTAATAATGTGTTATTACAATGTAATACATTATCTGTGCTAACAGATTATACACCACAAACTCCTGGACACTCCTGGATTCTTTACACAAACACCCCCACCCCCCAGCCCCCCAACCACACACGCACACACACACGCACACATACACATACACACACACACACATAAACACACACACACACACACACACACACACAAACACACACACACACGCACACACCTATCTATGCACAGATACAGGTTCGCCTCTCTCTCTCTCTCTCTCTCTCCCTCTCTCCCTCTTTCTCAATGCTTTTCTCCATCTCAAACACACACAAGTTCACCAACACACACACACACACAAACACAAATGTATGCACATTTTAGGCTTCTCTCACTCTTTCTCTCTCTCTCTCTGAGACAGACACACACACATACACACACTTAACTACCCCCCCCCCCCCCCCTCCAGCCCCCCAACCACACACACACACACACAAATGTGTATGAAGGAAGTGGCTTCCAAATTGTGTACATTTTTCTTATATGACATGAATCCATTGGTTGCCCTCCATATGCTCCAATCAGATAGTGATCAGTGTGGCCAGCACAAACTAACAGAGTGAGCTAGTCTTTCACAGATCTTGGGTCTATAGCATGGGTCGGGAACCTATGGCTCGCGAGCCACCACTGGCTCTTTTGCTGATGGCCGGGGCTCTCGGACGATATGGGTTGGAGAAAAACACGGAGAAAAAAAACGTGTAATCAAGGGATCATCCTAGGCCTAGTAGAAGGCTTAAATAACAGTCAATACTAGTTATATTAAAATGACAAGGCTTCGTGACAAATACGTAGGTCTATCTGAGTTATTTAATTTAACTTTCCACCTCACTTGACTCCGTAACCATAGCCTGCAAAATATTGTTACATTCGCGGCTGGTTGCCATGCCAATATCTAACAAAATCACAGATTTCCCTACATTTCCGTCAACGAGAAAACTTCCATTGTTAAAGTTGATAGGCTAGAGAAAAATATTGAAAAGGAAAAAACGTATTGTGCATCCCTGGTGCTTCTATCGGAGATTTCGAAATAGAGGTTGCCGACCTGACCTCGTCTGGCATCTGGGTGGGCAAGTTCAAATCACTGAACGATCAGCTGGAAGGAATCGCACGTCAGCGAGCACAGCTTGCGAGCGAACACAAGTGGACTGACATGGGAAAGCTTCCATCTCAAGACGAACTGCTTCTAAAAACATGGAATGAACTGCCCATTTCATATTGCAAATTGCAATATATTAGTATTGCTGTGTTACCCATGTTCCGTTCCACTTATGCATGCGAGAAATCTTTCTCACATATGAAAAATATAAAGACGAACCTGCGCTCGCGTTTAAACGACGAAAGCCTCAATGCTTGCATGAAGCTTCACCTCACAGAATATGAGCCAGACTACAAGGCCATCAGCAAGTCTATGCAGCACCAGAAGTCGCATTAATCTCTGGTAGGCCTAATGTTCAATTTCGAGTGTTGTGTTGTCAACGTTGTTAACTTCATGTCGTTGTTACGCTGTAACGTTGTTAACCTCTGTCATTTCCCATTGCCATTTACATTTCAAGTTACTAGTACAATAACTTTAAAAACTACTAGAAAATGTATTTAAAAAACTCTGTTGAATAAAAGTAACTGTTAGTTAAATATCCAAACTTTTTCTTGTAACTGTCTTTTTTTGGCTCTTCTGAGATAAAAAAAAAATAAAAATGGTAAAAGTGGCTCTCCAGGCAAAAAAGGTTCCCGACCCCTGGTCTATAGTCTCAGGGTTCCCAGTACACATCACCGCATACTGACTGGATACTCCCCTCTAATACATATGCAAAACACAAAACACACGCATGTACAAAAACATACACAAGCATGCACGCACACAAGCACTTACACACACGCATAGGCACACATACACACACATACACACAGACACACACACACACAGACACACACACACACAGACACACACACACACACACACACACACACACACACACACACAGATATGGGTGGGCGCTCCACTTTTTTTCTTTCTATTCTCTTTATTTCCCACCATTTCATCACTCTCCTGTCATGGCGAAAGCCATGTTTGTACGCCCACTCAGGCTTGCTTCAAGTTAGGGGCTCCACCCTTGATGTGAGTTTTGAAAGCCCAGCCTCTGCGAGCGAGTCACTGAGCCTGTAAAGTCAACGCTGCCAGCTCCAGAACAGCTGCACTGGGCAGGCCTCCTCTCAACAGCCTGAGATCTAATGGAGCCTGAAGCACAAGATGGATCCCACAGCCTTTCAAACACCTCTAGTCAAATGGGTTCTGAGTCCAGCATGGCAAATGTGTGTGTGTGTCCTCTGTATGCCTCAGTAACTCCTGCATCATCACCAGACAGAGACTTTAACTCACATATCATGGAGCAGAATGTATCATCTTCAGTTCTGTGGATATACATGACAAAAAGATACATTGGAATTTCATACTTTGAAATGGAATGTCATACTTCGATATACGTGACAAAAAGATATATTTGAATTTCATACACTGAAATGATAATGCATGACACAAGATACATTGGAAGTTCAAACGTTGAAAGACAAACCGAGAACATTGAGATGTTCTGTCTAGTTTTAAATTCTGTTTAAATCTCTGGTTTCATTACACTACTACAATATTTTTGCAGTCAGTTTCTTTATGTGCAAGCTCATTTTTACTAATCTGAACTTCTATGGTCTGGCGATGGTGCAGGATCTATCTCTGGACTTGAGACCCTGCCCAAGTGGCCCTCTCCACTTCTTGGCTGAGCCACCCCCTCAGGGAGTGTTCCTCAGTCACAGCTGGCCTCGTAACCACTTTACTGCTTATCCTTCTGCATAATTGTCTCTATGGCCCCCATATGCTGTCTTAGAGGCCCATCTACTGCAGGAGGAGTGTGATTATGACAGCGTACTCTCGCAGGCTGTACCTTCTCAACGGATCATATAGCTCCGATGGTAATTGGCTGGGGCGTAAAACATGAGCTTCAGGGCTCATGGTGGAATTCAGTTAGTGATGTCAGGGGTTTGATTATCAGCTGCGGTTGGCTCTGTAATGTTTTGTCACAGTTGTAATTTCCTCGCAATTTGTGCATTTGAGGTTTAGCGCCATGAGGTTTTTCTGAAATTAATTGCTCCTTTCAACAGATGCCTTGGGGCCTGTTGCTAAGCTCAAGGTTTCAAGTCGTTTTATGTGCATATGGCACTGTGTGTGTTTGTTTACATGTTCTGGTTATTTAATGATTTCATCGATTCCATAGGCATATGCTATCTTATCTTCCTGTCAGGGCGCGCATTAAGAAAACATCTAAGGCCCATCTTCGTCCCCCGCTATCGCTCGTGGCAGCTAGCAGAATCAAGGCTGAAACTTCTCCCTGCTGCGAATGGCTTGATTCAGTTTCTCTCATTAGCCTGTGTTGGTGCCATTCCTCTCTCTGCTTGTGTTCTCATCACTGCCCTCTTTCATGAAACCCCCCATCTTTGCAGCGCCTCGCCTCGTGAGGCCTGACCTCCTCTCCTGTCCTCCTCCTCCTCAGTTCTTCCACTCTCTCCCCATCTGTTTCCCTTTTTTTCTTTGTCCTGCCTTTCATCCCTTCCAGCCCCATCTCCCCCTTCCTCCCTCCCTCTTTCCCTTCCTCTTTTCTCTCTTCCTCAGCATATTTCCTTTCAGATGGATCATTCTTGCTTGTGGCATTTGGTAGCCGTCCCGACCTTTTTGTTTGAAAAGCTAAAGGGGAGAGTTGACTCATCCTGGTGCTACTACTTGCCTTCTCTTCTCCTCTCATTCCCTCCCTCTCTCCTTCACTGTCCAAAAATGGTCCCTTATCCCTCTTTCTGTTTCTCTCTCTCTCCGTTTGTCTTTTTCTCTTTATCTCCCTCCCTGTGCCCGTTCTTTGTCTGCACTGCAGATCCAGGGTTAAAAGTCAGCCAAGCCCAAAATATAAAATCAGCCATCCAGAGATCTCCTGATCTCCTGTCAGTTTGCTGCTTCTCTCGCCCAAATCCTTTTCTCTTCGGACCTATAAGGCAAAGCTGAGCTTTGATTGGCTCTTTGCCTCTGTCTTGGTGACTTGCTTCAGGGGCTAGAGCTCCCATGCTAGTAGTACACCTGTCCTCCTCCTCTCTTCTCATCTCCTCACCTCTCCCGCTATCTCTCACCCTTTCTTCTCCTCTTCTCCTCTTTCTCTCATCCTCCCCTCATCTCTTCACCTCTCCCGCTATCTCTCACCCTTTCTTCTCCTCTCTTCTCCTCTTCTCCTCATCTTCCCCTCATCTTTTCTCCTGTCCCGCTATCTCTCACCCTTTCTTCTCCTCTCTTCTCCTCTCCCGCCATCTCTCACCCTTTCTTCTCCTCTCTTCTCCGCTCCCTCCATCTCTCACCCTTTCTTCTCCTCTCTTCTTCTCTTATCCTCGTCCTCCCCTCATCTCTTCTCCTCTCCCGCTTTCTCTCACCCTTTCTTCTCATCTTTTCCTCTCTTCTCCTCTCTTCTCCTCTCCCACTATCTCTCTCCATTTCTTCTCCTCTCTTTTCCTCTCTTCTCCTCTCCCACTATCTCTCACCCTCTCTTCTCTTCTCCTCTCTTCTCCTCGTCCTCCCCGTCCTTCCCTCATCTCTTCTCTTCTCCTCTCCCACTGTCTCTCATCCTTTCTTCCCAGTTAATTACTGTAAAAGGGAATTAGTGACAGCATCTAAAAGCCATTAGTGCAGCAGGCAGATGAACAGTGTCGACATGCTAATCAGTTAGCTCATTCCATAAGTAGCTGCAGTCTAGTTTGCACTTTCCCCACTTCACTCTCTCTCTCTCTCTCTCTCTCTCTCTCTCTCTCTCTCTCTCTCTCTCTCTCCTACCCCTTCTCTCTATCTTCTTCCCCTCCTCTGCTTTAAAGATTACCCCATATAAGTTTTCCATGGCTGCTTTGTTGGCTCTGTGTTCTGTGGGTGTTTTGAAAGAGGTCTTCTCGGGTTCTCTTTGTTTAATGAACTGCAGATAAGGCCTATGTGACCTTTCGAACTGCAGAGGCTTGCCCAGCTTTGGCAAATTAGGAAGTGTGGAGTGAGAGGAAAAAGAGAGTGGTGGAGGAGGTACCCATTAGTGTGTGTCTGTGTGTGTGTGAGGGGGGGGGGTATGGGTGGGTGGCTGTGTACACAGACGCTTTGAAAATGATCAAATGTGTTCCATACACAAGGCTAGTTATGCAATGGTGTTTTGGGTCACGCTGTACGTCTGTGCTCTGCTGACTAATTCAGGCCCTGGGTCTGTTTGTTGACTTGTTTTCATGATCTTAATCTGTTTGACCCTATATGGTGAGTAGTTCTCTGTCCCCATCTATCTCTCTTTCTCTCTCTCTCTCTCTCCCTCTCTCTGTCTTTCCTTCTATAATGACTTTGGGAGGCTTGTTTTAAACTGGTGAAATAGACTGATTATTTTTAATGGATTTTAAATGGTTTTCTGTTGGTATTCTAAATAGATGGTGCCTCTCTCTCTATCCCTGTCTCTCTCTCACTGTGTTTCTCTCTTTTACTGTTCTCTCTTGTTGTCTTCCATCCTGACAGGCCACAGATCCGGATGCAGGGAGGAATGGAGAGGTGCGTTATCGCCTTCTAACGCATGCCTCGCTCTTCAACATAACGGCCAACGGCAGCATCTACACAGCGGTGCCGTTGGACCGTGAGCAATTCGGCTTCTACGAGCTGGTGGTGGAGGCCTCAGACGGGGCAGTGGACCCACGGCGCACCACCCTCATCCTGCAGGTGGAGGTCCTCGACATCAATGACAACAGCCCTGTCTTCTCGGAGCCCGTTTACACCGTGAATGTTCCGGAAAACAGCCCTGCTAGGACTGTCATCCTGCAGCTCTCCGTAAGTGATGATGGCTGCACAAGGATAGATCTGGGATCGACTTATTAGGTCTGAGGGAACACCTTGCTCAGCCAACTGTAGCTGATCATGTTCAATTGTCTTTTACCCCTGGAGACCTTGGTAATCAGTGGTGCCATCTGTGCTTTACTTTGGGAAATGACTTTGTTCAACCAACCAGTCCTTTAAACAAGAAAGTAATAGCGACTTCCTCCACATGCAATAAATCGATCAAGCTTTTCTCCTGATTACCTCGGATCCTCAATTGAAAACAGAGGCTATGTGTCTCAAATTCTTTGTGGTTACGTTTGAGCGTGAAACATAGTTGTTGTGAAATTCACTCTGATGCGATTTACTTTGCCTCATGGTTCTGTGCTCATCTTGTTATGCCTGATCTTAGCTCATTTCACCTGAGAGAGCCTGGAGTTCAGCTTGCCATGCCCAATGTTTTCCTTAACATATTAGCCTTCAGGCCTCAGCGCTGATATCACTATCCAGGGCATAGTTCTACACTCAACTTCGTATGTCTGAAATCTGGGACTATCGGGCAGTGCCTTAGATAGCTCTGAGCTGAGTGACTTCTGATCTCAACCAGCTATGCCTCCGAGCTCATAGCCTAATTCACAGTCATTGATGGTCCTCTCCTGAAAGCTCTCCATTGTTTCACATTCCCCCATGGCAGGCACCTGCCTTCAGATGGCTGGCCCAGGGCTGTGGTTGGAGATGCTGTGATGCTCTGTGGTCAGCAGTCTCAGTGTGTGACCTGGTTCTGGCTCAGCGCTCCAGGATCGTTTCCAGCCTGGCAGATTGCTCAAGGCTTGATTAGCTGTGTCTGATATCTATATTCTCAAGCCTCTTTGATGGCCATATGCTCCACATTTCAGCTTTCCTGTCTCAGAACAAGAGAGTTATAATACAATGTTCAGAGAGACCGTTATGTCCTCATGTAAGAAAGCGAGAGAGTTAGCGATCTCACGACACATCTTGAAAAGGAAGAGGATGAATGCTCACATGGAGAACATTCATCTTCTGACTTGAATGCTTTGGTCCACTGAAGAACTTCAAAGCGTCTTATAAATGTTTCTCGGCGTCAAACATGGATCTTCAGATGTATATAGTTTGCTGTTAAACGCTCCAATTCACTTCAAAGACATCTCTAGTCTTCTTCTACCCATCACTTAAGGGCATTTTCTCCAGAGCTGCATGATCAATTTGAGCTGAGGGTTAATATGAGTGCACTGTATTCAAAGTCACAGGGTGTTAACTAAATCTCATCGTCAGTCATAAATAATGCACACATTTGTTTTATTTTACCAACACATGGCTTTGGGGTTTTATATCTTCTATTTTCACATAATGTCATGGAAAAGGGGAAAAAAGGAGAGGAAAACTAGTCAAAAAAGCAAAGTGGGAAGCCTTCAGTATGCATGTGTAGAGAAGCATACCTATTCACTGAATGACAGGACCAGTGTGGAGGAGGAGGAGGAGGAGGAGGTGGTGGTGGTGGGGGGGGTTGGAAATAGGAGTGATGAAATGAAGGTGCCGTGATGGACAGATTGACCGAAGACGAAGCTCCGTCTGTTGGCTCACCTCACATGAATCCTCTAGGGCCCTCAGCTGAGGCCCATCCTCGTGGAGAAAAACCCCCATGTGACAGTCACCCACCCATCTGGGCTCGATAAAGAGCCCAGTCTGCCTGTCCCTCATGCTCTCTCAGGGGGTGTCTCTTATCCTTTAGTTATATATTTCTTCACTTCCTTTTTTGTATCAGCAGAGCAGAATGTAATTTCCTGTGCCTCCCATATCTAAAGAAAAAAGCCTCAAAGTGTTTCCCACCTACTGATAACTGACTGGAGAAAACGATGACTTTTTTAAATTCCATTGTCACTGAGGTATCACCTTTAATCAGGCTTAAGAATTGGAGTGGAATGATCCTTTTGTGAGCATCTGAATATCTATCTATCGCG
>NC_137910.1:20221610-20266610 GCF_963457725.1 Sprattus sprattus | reverse complement strand
ATTTGACAAACAACTCCGATGACTACTGAGCTTGGGATGCCTACAGCAGGGGTTCTTTCTCTGTGTGTGATTATACTGACAGAGAAAAAGTAAAAATGTAATTAAGATGTCACAACTGATAATCAGTAGTCCCCCCAGTAATAATCCCACTACAGTCTGATATCACAGAGAAAACCATATTCAGCAAGTACCTCAACATCATTATGAATTTGTGATGTACGTAGCATTGCATTGAGGATGGTGCAAAACACATACAAAAATAATAAACTTCCCCATCACTTCTGCAGTAAAGCAATAAACCTTTGGTTGGTTTCAGTGGAAGTATCTATATGCTTAGATATGCTACGATACAGAAGCAGGCCTGTTCACACATCCATCCATGTACATCCAAGTCCCTTACATCCTGTTCTGTGTCACCTCCATTGACTGTTATTCTTGCTAGGAGAACTGAACCCTGCTGAAGTCAGTGGCGATAACTGTATGTTATTATGTTTGGAGTGTTTGGGCTTTCATGAAGTGGAACATGAAGCCTTGTTTTATGTGTTTGTTTCTTCATATACTGAATACCTGTGTGTTGTTGTTGCCATGGCAATGGTTGGCACAGATTATTGTTTTCCACTCCCACTCGAAAGTGGTAAATGACACTGAATTGCTCTTAATCTCTTACAGTAAAACACTGTACACTATTCTCTGTGCAAATCAAGTGTACGCGCATCATTACACGTGTGCTTTTTCCAGCGAATGCAAAAGTTCAGCAGATGTCTCCCCCACGCACCTCTGTGCTGACGTCATGACCTTGCTTGTCTACTATGAACTGTCAAATCGTATTCTCCTTAACAATGCAGAGAAGCATCTGTGTTTTGAGCATGGTTTTGGCCTATTTAAGCTTTTTCTTTTTTGGAAGACAGATACACTTCTTTGATAATATGAAAAGCAATTACACAGCTTTAACCTGGTATTGACTTTAGTGCCAGTCTGCCAATCCTTCAATGTTTAACAAAAGAAGCAAGACAGTAATAAACAAAAAAACTCAAATATAACAGAACTGGGATAGCTGAGCATTCTTGCTGTTAGGTTGCATTCATGGATCAGTGTAAATCAGTGAGTACATTTTGATGAATGCATATATGTAAGGAATCAGAAAATGGGTGTGAGTGAAGTGTCTAGTGTCTACCTCGTCACTGAGAACCGTTATGGATTAGTACTAATGAGATGAATATAAGACCCATCAGCCCTGTCCTGGACACTTTTAAACACAGACTAATGGTCAACAAACTCAGCATCAATCAGCAATCTAAAAAGCAATCTCAAATTGTTTCTGTCATCTGTTTTAAAATAATGTTTCACAACTTCTAGAGTGGAACTATTGACATACCGTGAAACCTCAAATAAAGACCAGGATTCAATTTGAGGCCGGGCTTCAGATAGTAGCAATCACAATTCAATGTAATGCATTTCATAAATACATGTTCTCCTCATGTTTAATGTTGTTGGCTAATTTCATGGGCTGTTTGCAATAAAAAAAAAAAACATGTCAGCCTACTAGGCGAATTTGTTGTTATACAGTTACTTGCCAAAACGATAGAAGACATTTCTTGAAAATACCTCTTTTTAATGATCTTGTTGCCGTTTTGTGATTTCCGCCAAGAAAATAATTGTTCTTCAGGCTAATAGAAATTTTAAGTTCTAGGTTTTGCCTAGCAACCCATTACTTGCTGACTTCAAGTTACAATGACTTTCCGCTACGTTAAATGACGGACTACTTGCGGAATGATGTGAATAAGAACCTAAGAAAAACCAGTTAACTTTTCGCAGCGGTGAATTTAAAACAATTTAAGACCTGCGAACATTGGTAGGCCCCATTCAAATCAACTGAACTTTTTGGAACATTCTGAAGAGCCGTATAATAAGTAAGAAAATATAGCTGCAAGCAGCGATGGCGGTTTCCTCCTCCAAACATTGCAAACCAGGGAAAAATGTAGTTTTGTGACAATTTGTCACCGTAAAGAAAAATTCATGCTGCAGACTTACCAATGGGATATTACATTTCAAATGCAATACTGTGCTAAAAAGCTGTGAAATTTGGCACACTCATTAAGGACAGTCCCTTCTTTATTCACAGCAAGTTTCATGCCTCTCATTAGACCACTCTAGCGCCACCAACGGGTCACAGTTGGACTTGTGTTTACACATGCAACTTTTGAACCGTATGACTGATTTTCAAAAATGAGGTACCATTACATTTCTTGGATCAAGACAAACTAAACACACTCTATAACGTAAATATCACTCAAGTATTTGCTGACATTTGACTTCACTTCCTGTTTGGCGCCTTTTCTGCTGAATTTGAGTGGCTGTACCGGACAAACGGTTATGAGGATCAAAATTCTAAATAGTAACTTTTGTGAGGCTAGGTCTGAAGATCATCTCTGGTGATTTTGAAGAAGATTTGCCAAAAATTGTAGGAGGAGTAGGCTTTCAAAGTTTTTTGATAAAACCGGAAATAGCGGAAAATCTATATAACCGGAAATTGACGCCATGGGGTGGGTTTAATTCGTCTTGATCCAGGGAATCCAATGGTGCCTTATTTTTGAAAATCGGTCACACAGTTCAAAAGTTGCGTGTGTTACAAAAGTCCAACTTTGACCTGTTGGTGGCGCTAGAGTGGTGTAATGAGAGCCATGAAACTTGGTGTGAATGAAGAAGGGACTGTCCTTAATGAGTGTGCCAAATTTCACAAAAAGTTACCATATGGTTCTAGGGGCTGCCAGAGGAAGGAGGAAACCTAATAAAGGCCTGCCCCTAATACAAGCCTGTGCTGTTAGTCTGTTCAGTTTGTAAGTGAAACCCTGTTGTACACTATGTAGGCAAGGTCTCAGAATTATATGACTGTCAATTGATCTGTCACAGTTGTGGATGGTGTATACAAGTGTGTGTGTGTGTGTGTGTGTGTGTTTCGGAGTGAGAAAGAGAGAGAGAAAGAAATGAAGAGAGAGAGAGAGAGAGAGAGAGAATCAAAATTAGTTGACCTTGACTTGAAAAGAGAACATCCCTGAGAGTATGTTTTAATGCCGTAAACTCCATCTGAGCAACAGTCAGTGCACACATCAGTGTACTGGTGTATGTTGTGGCACAGCACACAGATGCACGTCACACATTAACCCCGTGGTTGTGGCCCTGCTGCTGTGCATAATGTTGTGTCTTCTCTCTCCCGACTACGGCTGCTTTACGCCTCTTCCCACTGCTGGGGAAGTTGGGGATGAGTGAAGGTCATACATTATTCATCTTTCATAATGTTTTTTCAGGGCTGGCTGTTTAGAGGGCAAAAGCAGCTCAGTCGCAGCTCTACATCTTGTACAGAGATGTGGGAAATGTGCTGTTCTGGAGCGGAGACATTTTGTTCCTGCCTCATATAGTGGCAGGCAAGTAAACACTGAGCCTGTCACCCTGATAAGGCACTATGGCCACTTCATAGACTTTCCAACCAGAAACACCCTTTTTTCAGTGAAGTTGGTTTTTATTTCTATCTGTTGTAGTACACTGAAACTCCAACATTCTTTTGATATAGTTAGCAAAATGTTACATTTAAAAATGTATTCATCAGGGGGTGACAATATGACTGAAGACTCTTTCAACTCAGCAGGACTACTACTACTTCTACTACTACTACTTATAATAATAATTGTATATTGTATTTAATTAATTTAATTAATTAATTAACGAATGCATTTGTTTATTTAATATACATTTATATTTCATAATTTATTTAGTAAGCATGACTGCATCAGATGGTCGTCCTTTGAAATCTTACCTCTTCCACAGCACCACCTGCCCAGAGCTGCTGTAGAGAGGTCAGATCCAATCAGATATGCTAACACCTAACCCCCTACACTATCACAACCACGAAGGAATCTTGTGAGAGTTGTCTTAACTGAGAGGCTGAATATTTCCCACCACTTCCTCTCTTTTTAGACATTGTCAGTTTTGAATCTGTTTCATAGTATATCAGTACATTGCAAGTGATTGTCTTATCCCTCTCTCTGCTCTCCATGCACACACATACACACACACACATGCATGCATGTACGCATGCGTGCACACACACACACACACACACACACACACACACACACACACACACACACACACACACACACACACACACGGTCACACGGTCACACGGTCACACACACACACACACAGACTGAGAATGTGCAATTGCTGTGAGGGCCGTGTTCTCCCTGTATGATTTTGCTCTTTACTGACATGACTAGGAGAGGAGGTGTGTGTGTGTGTGTTTGTGTGTGTGTGTGTGTGTGTGGAGTATGTCCTCACTTCATTAGGTTACCGTGGAAACAGGGAATGGGGGGTGGACAGGGTAGGATATAGTGTTCTTGTTTTTGTTTTGTTTTTAAGTTTTTTTGAGGTGGGAGGGGGTGAGGGGGCAGCTGGGCTTTGTTGGCTCCAGCTGAGAATCTAGCATAATTGCTGGAGCCACAGACACCAGCAGAGGCCCACAAGGTTCTTGGTCTGCCCCAGGAGTGGTCAACCTTCCTGGGGCTGAACCGCAGGGAAACGTGGATCTGGTCTGGCAGTCCACCAGACGAGAAGAAGGTTCGCTCTCCACAGGCAATCACTGAGGTTAACGACACACCAACAGCCTTCCTGGTTCACACCGGGCATGTGTCACAGCAGTCAGAGTGGGAGAAGGCTGCAATATGGCCAACCATTAGCATTAGAGATTCAACAGTGTGCCGGTCCATGCCTTGTTACCATCCCCATTCAAACCAACCTTCACTCATCCACCCCTACTGGCACTACTCACACCTTGGGCCCTTGATAGATGCGCATCGCGGGCTCTTATGTGCATCAAAGAAAGGCATTGTACTGATTGCTAGCACACATTCTGTTGGTAATTTCATAAAAATTCACACAAACCTAAGAACCTTTGAGGGCGGACCAAAACCTTATTTGTCTGATCAAAAAGGTAGGTGTTTTATGGAAATAGTTTTTGACAGGTGTTCTGCCATTGTATTCTGTGAAATGTATCCTTCTTGATCTTGTTTTTCAACATCTGGCATCTAATCTCAACACAGTTTGACGGCTTAATATTGACTGCTCAGTTACTTAATTGACAGAGCATTGACCTCAACAAAATATGTTACCAAATGGCTACATAGACTACCCCACTAGGCTCTACACTGCACAGACAGAGAATATAATTAACCTGTAGCCTATCATTCATCTGAGCCTTAATGCACAACAAAAAGTGAGACAGAAAAGTAATATATTTTTTTGTAATTTACAGCATAGCACACAGTTTAGACCACGTGTGTCAATGTGTCGTTCTCCTATTTACCATTTATCTAAAATAACATCTCTCTGTATAGAGGCAGTGAGGATCGGCCTGAAGTGGGAAGGAGTGCAATTTATCTGTCTACAGATGAGATAAATCCATAAATAGTTTGTTTCATTTCATTTCAGTTTTGTTGCCAACACGGGTCACTGAGACTAACACAAAAGTTGACATTTCACAGCGAGTCTGTCAAGTTCTATAATGTATCTTTAATTAGAGGCACCAACCACATAAAGCTTTTTTATGTAAAATACAAATAGAGTTATAGTCAGTGGCGGACCTACCATTGAGGCGAATTAGGCAACTGCCTTAGGCCCCCACCCAGCAGAAAGCCCCCGACAAGTTGCCCACCCAGGCACAGATGGACCGATGGGATGGCCCAAGTCTATAACCAACCGGCACTCCCGCAGATGTCGTCGGTCGCGACGGTCGTTTTCCTTGCTTCACAGAATACATTATACACCTCTAAAGATAATTATTAGGAATCACTGTCTGCTATTTATACTACTCCTAGTGACCTGTATTCACACTCATGGTTTCTATTTTCTTTACTAATCTAATCTCCACCGTCAGTCTTACTATGTTTATTTGTTATTAAATGTCAATCACTCTAGCCTAATACTTGCGTGTCTCGCTCGTAGACACCTTTAACAACCCTACACACACACACACATAATCACACACCCAGCATGCAACACTACCATTACCACTGATGTGATTGTGTACACCCCATCGTATGTTCTGTTCTGTTCATTTCTACAATAAGGTTCAAACCAGTGGCGGCGGACCTTAAGGGCGATTGTGGCGACGAACTGCCTTCAGGAAAAGGAGATTTTTTTTCTCTGTCGGAAATTACCAAATGTCGAATCAGGCAACAGTTGTGCTTCAGAAGGCGGCGTCCCTATTTGGGGCGAAATGGAAATCGCCCCAGATCTCTCTCACTCTAATGTTAAATCCATTCTCTTTCATAAAAGAGGGCTCTCAATGCATTTTCCATGGCTTCCGGGAGGGCTCGCCATGCTCCATTCTTTCGTCATAAGTATAAGGACGAATGTGTTTAAAAAAGACGGTCAAGGCATATTCTGTCAAGATGTCTAACATTCAGTGCAACAACTGGAGTCACTCCTTGAAAGAAACTCATTTTTAGTCGGCGTACTAATTAAGATAAATTGACAACAAAACAATTAGGACTTCCTACACCAAATGTATCGATTCAACAGGTTTCTACAAAGGGTGGAATGATTCCTGGCTACATCCAAGAATTGGAACGAAAGAAAATCATGGCTAGCACGCTGTGAAGTGGCTAACGCGGTCTGTAATCCTTTATTTGTAGGCTACCGCTGTCACTTCTCATAGGTTGTCCAGTGTGAATGTTCGCTTTTTGCCCTAACACGGAGTTATTTTCTTTATGAAGACGTATTTAGCTTTTGTAAGCCAATACTTTCGAGATCAGTCAATAAATATAGTTGGTTTTGACTTATATGTTGCCCCCTTCTTTACGTTGTTACTGGACATATTTTATGTGTCCTGTAAAGCTATGTTGCATCATACAACATTTGAGACATGTGGATAATAAAAAAGTGGGATCATTTAAGGTGGAGCCAAATCATGTTTGCTTATGAAGGCTCCTGAATGCAACTTTCTTCCATACAACTAGCTACTGTAGCTATGTAGGTAGAGGGGAAATATTTTGATTGTGTGCTGCCATCTGCTATAGCCTACAAAAAGGTATTGCTGTATGAGTTAATCAGCCTACAAAAAAAATGATATTGCTTAATGTAGGTCGCCCTAATCATTATCAAAAAAATTGTGTACTCTTTCTCTGCTGACATTTATTCCTAAAGGCTCTGTAGTTATATATATAATATAACCATCTGATACTAGCCCAGAGTTAAGCATATTCATCTAGCAAACTATACGTACCTTGGAGTGTTACAATAGCCAGTATCATTTTATTCCATGTGTCCATCCAGGCAAATTTGTGGATCCAAATGTTATTAAAAAACATATATAATGTTATTTCTTTGTAATCATCCAAAATTATGTTATGTGTATGGGTATTTTGCATACATTGAGTGGTCAACACGCCGTATATTAAGTGGGCCGCTCTGACAGACAACTCCCGGGCCACTTTTTCCCCCCAGTCCGCCCCTGCTTTGAGGTGGCCCTTTTTTTTTGCATTAAAAGGACGGATGAAGAGGGCCCCTGGCTATGTTCGCCTTAGGCCCCCAAATGACTAGGTCCGCCACTGGTTATAGTTATAATTATTCAATGTCTACATGATGTTAAAGGCCAGAAACATTGAAAGCTTCATCAGTATACATTTCCTGTGAGTCATCTCATAATCAAATCTATATTATTATTATATACAGCCGCGGAAAAAATTAAGAGACCACTTCAAAATTATCAGTTTCTCTGGTTTTACTATTTATTGGTATGTGTTAAAGTAAAATGTACATTTTTGTTTTATTCTATAACCTACTGGCAACATTCCTACCAAATTTCAAATAAAAATATTGTCATTTAGATCATTTATTTGCAGAAAAATGACAATTGGTCAAAATAGCAAAAAATATGCAGTGCAGAGCCGAGCTGCTTGAATTCTTGTGCCAGGAGTAGCATAAAGTCACCCAACGGCAATGTGAAAGACTGGTGGAGAGCATGCCAAGACACATGAAAGTTGTGATTTTAAATCAAGGTTATTCCACCAAATATTGATTTCTGAACTCTTCCTAAGTTAAAGCATTAGTATTGTGTAGTTTAAAAATGAATATGAGCTTGTTTTCTTTGCATTATTCGAGATCTGAAGACACTGCATCTTTTTTGCTATTTTGACCAATTGTCATTTTTCTGCAAATAAATGATCTAAATGACAATATTTTTATTTGAAATTTGGTAGGAATGTTGCCAGTAGGTTATAGAATAAAACAAAAATGTACATTTTACTTTAACACATACCAATAAATAGTAAAACCAGAGAAACTGATAATTTTGAAGTGGTCTCTTAATTTTTTCCGCGGCTGTATATTCAGTATAAAACGTTATTGCGAATTTAGAATGCAACCTTATTATTACAGATAAATGTCCTTTCCTGTTATTCATTATTTCACTGTCACACATCTCTCTCTGTCCTGAGGCTTGCTGGTCACCCGGTTTGCTTTGAACTTAAATGCACAAAATGGGCTTTTAAAGGAATTAAATTTTTTTTTTTGTATTAATCAAGGTAGAATGATCGTGGATAACTCCTTTTATAGAATTATCGTTGTGAAATCAATATGTTCCTCCCGTTCTTCTGTTGGAGTGTGGCTGGGACAGTTTAGGGATTAAACTATGGGTTTTTTGTTATTTTGAAAGAAAATGCTTTGAAGACCATTCATGTTTTTTGTTTATCAATTTAGAAGAGCACATACAGCACGTTCTTTACTCCACCGCAAAATCATTCCTGATGATAGGGTTAGCTCAAAAGACATGAATTCAATGTCATACCCACACATTAATATGCCGTTTCACTTGTCCAACACAGGCTTCCTGCTAATCTAGCGTCCTATGAGTGCAAGCATGCAAATAACTATTCTTCCCGACTCCTGCCTTTGATGTTGCAACATTTGCAGGCTACCATTACATCACATGCGTAATGCACAGCTCGTTGCCCTTTTAGATGAGGGTCCCTTGGCTCTAATGCAATCAGCGAGCTTCTCGAATGCCCTTCTCTCCCAAACTGCCCACTCCACTCTCAGTGAACTCAGTGTGAGCTTGTCTAGCTGTGATCCCCCCCCCCCCCCCCCCCTCCCCCCAGTAGAAGCCGGTAGAGCAGTGCGGTGACTGCCAGACATATTCAGATATGCATTAGAGACATGCTGATGAATTCAAAGAGCCGCTGCTGTGTGATGCACCAGCCTGAATGGGGTACGGAGGTTATAGTGAAGCATCACAAACAGCTGGCCCTGCTGTTTGTCTGGAGAAGCCCAGATATCACGGACATTTTTATAGAATAGGCTATGTTGTATGTGTGTGTGTAGAATACGTGTTAAAATACTTGTGGAAGAAGGTTTGCAACCCTACGCATTTATTTTGCTTGCACTGAAAAGGCACCAAGTAGCAGAGGCTTGTTCCGTGCCATGACACATGACATCTACTGTGTGTGTTTGTGTGTTTTTCTTCTGTGTGCATTTTGTTCCTCAGAATCATGTCTTAAAAGACAAAAGATCTGTCTTTGAAACTTCTGAAAGGTTCCACTGATCACCATGATCACCATGGAAACAAAGAAAAGGGGGGAAATCATAGTTCTGTCCTCTCATTCCTTGTCAAACTAGAGTTAATTTAATTTCAACGTACATGGAAATGAATGATTTTACAAAAAAGGTTGTAAAATAATGTTTCTACATTTAGCCTCCACTTTCGACTTAATTGAGGGTAATTGCACTGTGATTATACGTCGCTAATGTCTTATTGTAATTTATGTAATAATTACGTTTTGCAGAACAAAGGAAAAGGTCATATAATGTTGAAGAGCAGAAAAGCAAAGCGCTTGTTCTCTCTCCCCCTCTCTCTACGACTCTCCCCTCTCTCTCTCTGTTCTCTCTTCCCTCTTTCTCTCTTCCCTCTCTCGCTCCCTCATTCACCTCTCCCCCATTTTGCTCTCCCTTTTTCCCCTCGCTGAATTAAATTTCTCAACCATTCATACTGGAAGTGAGAAGAGAGATAGCCATTCATACTGGCAGTGAGAGATAACTGAAACACAGACTGCCTGCTCAAAGACAAGCTATTTATCATGGAGGATTCAGCAATGCATATGACCAGGTTGGTTAAAACAAAAATAGGGCGTAGTCTTATACTGCGAAACACTATCTTTGAACATCAGTGGGCATCATTATGGAGGTGGATCATTGACATTAATGTTTTTGTGTTGTATGGTTGAATGAGCTAGGTATGGTTCCACCATGCAGGTGAAAAATACAGCAACAATATGTGAAGGACCTGCCTTCTTTAATAGTGGTTCAGTATAGGTACTGTTACAAACTAAATTGAAGGCTACATGACCAAATGGGAACTGGATGGGTTTATTATGCGTCATCAGCTATGAATGTTTGTCTTCACCAGGTCATTCATTAAAGATGCACTTTGGGCAAATCTTATTCCCCATTCTTTGAAAATGCACTTTGTGGGAGAGTGTAGTTTTTCAGTAGGTGTACGATGCACTCAGTTACCGAATAACGACATTCAGAAATCACTGAGCCTGTGTTTTCAGCTCTCGATATTATAAACTACAGACCTTCATGGATTGTATTTGACAAATGGTGTGTTTGATCGGTCATAAAGCACATTATTTGGAGTGCGTCTGTCCTCCAGGAAGCACCCACTGCTCTGTATGTGGAGAGTGAGGCTGGGCCTTCCCCAGGCTGTCCTCTTCTTGACCGATAGAAGGGGAATTTGTTTTGAGTGGCTCAGGAGCCATAGCCCCTCTGCGTGCTCCAATGTTGGTGCATGTGTAATGGACCCTAATGGATGTTTTGTGTAAGGTATTGCCACTGTAGAAAGTTACAGAGTGAGAATTGAACTGCACTTAGTGAGTCGTAACGGTTGAGAAGCTGCCAAGAGATGCACTCACTCACACTGGCTTGCCGACACAAAACAAGCTTAATTACCTGACTGAATAAAAGTGGGAGTCTATGAATGTGTGTAAGTGTGTGATACATCAGAGTGTGTTTTTTATGTGTGTGTGTGGTTGTGTGTCAGTGTTTGTTAGTTTCTGTGTGTGTGTGATTGTTGATTTGTGTGTGTGTGTGTGTGTGTGTGTGTGTGTGTGTGTGTGTTTGTGTTTATGCAGAACAGCAAGGAGTAGCAAGTATCTTTAATTAAGGTAATTAAACCAAAGTACCTAGTGGCATTTGTTAAAAGATGTAACTGGATTTAACCACCCCAGAATGTAATCAACAACAAATCCTATAAAGTCCCACAAAGCCGACGAAAAAGAGGTTGAGTGGGAACACCCAAAAACATGTCATTCCAGAGGGATGAGACACTGAGTGCTTCTGAGGGAGACGTCGATGGGTTCGTCTTTCTTCCTCCACCTAACCAGCAGCCTCTCTTAGACCCTTCCACGGGGGTTTGGACCGCTTCGTTGGC
This sequence comes from Sprattus sprattus, assembly GCF_963457725.1. Lineage (NCBI taxonomy): Eukaryota > Metazoa > Chordata > Actinopteri > Clupeiformes > Clupeidae > Sprattus > Sprattus sprattus. The sequence goes on along the minus strand of NC_137910.1, from coordinate 20,255,128 downwards.
CAGGTGCCGGTGGGCGGTCATCTGAGGTCAGCTGCTCGATTGGCTCCCGGTTCCCTTTACCTGCTCTCCCGCTGAGGGCCAGAGAAGCGCCCCCTTGCTCCCTCCCTCCCAGGCATCGTCTGCCTCAGAGCCACAAGCCCCCCTTCCCCCTCTCTCGTGGGCTAAATTAGTCATGCAGTCCAGTCCAGTGTCTGCGCTCCAACACAGTTCAACAAACAAAGATTCTGCAAATAAATAAAAATGGATATGAGCCTTAAAATTAGCATTTTTATTTCTTCTTTTTAAAATTCCAATACCTGTTCTCTAGCCGTTTTTATAATTTTATTCTAGCTCATACAAACTTTGCCAGATGTCAGAGGTGCGAGTCTGTAGAACTTGCTTATTATTTCCCTTTTTCTTTTTTTTTGTTGTTTTATTTCTCCGTTCCCTCCTGTGTTGATGACTTCTATGTTTACTTCGCCCAAAAAAAAAACATTAAACATTCATGGTTCAGGAGGAAGCAGACGAGAGGGATTGACACAGTTAACCTGAGAACAGCAACTGCGAGAGAGAGAGATAGAGACAGAGAGAGACAGAAAGACATTACAACTCACACACACAAAAACAAGCCTTGGGGCAGAACTCTCCTCTTGAGCAACATGAAAAGAAATAGCTAAGAAAAAAAGGTGATGTCAATGCCAACTACGGGGGGAGACAAGAAATCTGTTTTGAGTTGTTTCATTCTTTAAGAGAATCATTTGCAATTCCACAGTTGTTACTGACTCACTCTCTGACAGTCTCAACTTGTGCCATATGGATTCTCCCGTCCTTGTTCTCTCTGTGTAGCCAACCATGAATATGTCTGTTCTCCAGTGTCAACATTTCACCATTGTCACCTGTAGTGACCTCGGCTGTCTTCACCTTTGCTCACCTCATATGCATCAAAGCATTTCTTCATCATACAACTAACACAAATCTCTCTTCACTCTCAACAACAAACTGTAAAATTGTGACATGCACTCCAAATGGCAGAGCAGAATGCCCACTGTATTTTTAATCACTTGACACTAAATCATGCAAGGTCATGATTGGCCGTAATCATGCATTAATTATACGTCCCATTCCCAGTGTGATGGAGCTAGATCCTTCTGCCCCTCTGCGCAGTTCTGGCATGAATGCATTATTTCTTGAGCACTCACCTGGGCTAAACCAGCAGTAGGGTGAGGGGATGAGCTCATCGTTTCAAGTGTTTGTTTTGAGATTTAGTGTGAGAATTGTCAGCCAGAGACAACTCTCTCTCACACACACATACACGCACGTGTACAATTCTGTTTAGCTTTCTTTTCTTTTTTTTTTTCATATCAGTGTAAAATGAAACATCGTTTTGAATATATTCAGGTCATGAGGGCAAGATTATGCAATTTCATTTAAGCACAGCTTATCAAATTGAATAGCCCTTAAAAATGGCTTTCATCTTGAACCAAAAGGAACATCAGAGGAGAATGATTTCCATTGTGTTTTGTTGTGTGTGTGTGTGTGTGTGTGTGTGTGTGTGTTTGAGAGAGAGAGAGACAGAGAGAGTTTATCCTGGTGATAAATGCGACTACAGAGCAGTATAGCTTGTATGCTTGATGCTAGAACAGACATGCTAAAGAACAGACAATAGCGCTTAAATGCTTTAACCACTTTGCCATCTCCAAATGTCCCTGGCTGCAATCTCAAATCCAGAATAGGGCTTTGATTCTCACCACTCAGCTTTACAGGAGGTTTAGGGAGGTGGATGAGAATAACATGAGCCTGCATCTACCCAGCTCTTCAGTGTGTAAATCGCACACTCTAAAGCCTTGGGAGACATGCTAGTGGCCCTCGGGATTTTAGCCTCTTTGCTAGCACGCCCACCTCCAAGTGTGCCTGGCTGCAGTCTCAAGTCCATAGTGGGACTGTGCTTCTCACAACACAGGTTTACCCAGGTACCAAGGTTAAGGGGTCAGATGAGTATAACATAAGCCTACTGAGATATGCTACTGAGCTATGCAAACCTCTCTCTACCGAAGCCTTGAGAAACATGCTAGTGGCAAACAGTATTTCCCATGGCCTTTAGCCTCTTTGCTAGCACTACCCCATCCCATGCCCGCAGAGGTTGAAGTCCTTTCTGTTTCCTGCAGGGCACACCTGCCAGCTTGGTACGCTATCGAGTGGATCAGGAGCAATCACCCTACAGTGGCAGCATTTTTGATGTAGAAGAAGATACAGGAAGGATTATCACCAAGGTCAACCTGAACGAGGAACCGAGCACTACTTTCACCGTAAGACCTCACCCAGACATTCTCTCTCTCTCTCTCTCTCTCTCTCTCTCTCTCTCTCTCTCTCTCTCGCTCTCTCTCCTTCTTCGTCCCGCATAATGACTTAAATATGAAAGATAAAAGAAAAGAATCAGCACAAAGTAAAGTCATTCATCACTGAGTCACCACCTTAAACAGGCCAAACGACCCAGCTAGGGAAAACAAAGTCGTCTAAAAATGGATGAACTTTAATCAAAGGAACTTATGTCCTCATAAGATATTCGCTCTCACTCTCTCTGCCTCTCTCTGCCTCTCTTCCTATCTCTCTCTCTGCCTCTCTCCCTCTCTCTCTCTGCCTCTCTCCCTCTCGTAGCTGGTGGTGATAGCCTTTGATGAGGGTGAGCCAGTTAAGATGAACAGCACATTGGTGGAGATCACGGTGTTGCAGCCCTCCCGCATCCCCATCTTCACCCTGGAGGAGTACAGGTGGGTGGCCTGCTGTGACTCAGCCCCTTGGCCCACTCTCCGTCCTAAGGCCAGTCTATTATCCAGGTGAACAGAGTTGCTCGACAAAAACTGAAAAGGGTGTGTAGATCGCACAGCACCTGTGGGCTTTTAACGCCAACTCTGATGCCAACAACAAACTGGCTCAACAAAACGTGTCATTTTTTTATGGGGAGGTAACTACGTAGCTAACTAACATTTGCTAGTTCAAGGCATCTAGCAGCCATGGGTTTCCTCCTTCAATTTCATGGTCCTGTCATTAACAGTCATAGGGTCTGTTCGAAATGGGTTAAAATGCTGTCTAACTGGACAGCTGGGCTGAATGCACCCATGGAGATAGTATTTCCCTGTTTATTCAGTTTACTTTTCATCAAATGTGAACTTTTCATGTTGCACTGTTAGCTATAATGTATGATGTATGCACAACGCAAGAACATTGCGCTAGCTAACGTAAGCTAATGTGATAATGTTGCCCGACAGATCACGTCATTTTAAATCGCATTAAACTTGATTGTTGGTTACAATACTGTATTATCCGCACCATTTATAAACTGCATTACACTATTTTATGTAATTTTAGATGAGGATACATTGATGCTGCTTAAAAAAACAACTGTTACGGGGTCAGTGTGAAGGCATCTTAGAAGGCAGGAAAGAGAATAAAATAAATTTGGAATCCTTCTTGATTGCTGAGATAGCATATTACCCCAATTCTGACGGACCCAAAATGTATATTGATTTCAGTCACTGTAAGCGACAATCTCACTCAACGTCCCTTTTAACATTTTGTGTGAAAGATGTGCACAAGTTCTGTGCCACCCTACCAACCATTAATTCCATCACAATTATGACAAGGAACTTTTCTCAACCGGACTACGCTTTGGCATTCAGATTGTCTATACAGTTTTATTTTTCTCCATTCTCCGTTTGACATTTACAGAGGCTTAGTTCCTATGGATTTAGCCCTGAGAGCCTCAAAGGTATGTAAATGTTTCTCTCATGTTCTTCAGCTTTAATGTATTTTTACTCGGGGTTGAAGCACCAGAATGTATGGAGTGACTGAGTTGTGGAATGAGGATGGCAGTCATGATCACCTATATCCATTCGATTCTCTCCCACTCGTATTTGTCATTCACATGGGCACATCAGTACTCAGGAGGGTGGTAGCCTCCAAAACTATTGAAATAGCTTGTGTGTCAGTTTGTGTGTGTGGATTTGTATGGAAATGATGTGGAAATAAGAAGGAGCTGGTGCTCAGCTGCGGCGTCTCCTGCAGGAGAGGCCAGTGTCTCCACGGCCGGCAGGAGCAAAGGCCAGCCCACTGGAGCTCTGTGCAGCGCTGCTCCAGCCAAATGAAATATTTAATACACTTGACTTACGGGGGAGAGGGTGACCAGAGGAGGAGTGGGCGCTGGCTTAGTTTGTGTGTGTGTGTGTGTCTGTGTGTGTGCGCACTGGCTCAGCCTCAGTCGGTGTGTGTGTGTCTGTTTTTCTGTGGGTGTGTGCGTGTGTGGGTGCTTGTGGGTATGTCTGTGTCTGTGAGTGCTCTGTATGTGTGTATCAGTGTACAGGCATACGATTGTGCATCCATAAATGCTTTGGGATGCGTAGGTATTACTGTGAATGTGTAAGCTTGTGTGTGTGTGTGTGTGTTTTGTGTGTGTTTGTGTGTGTGTATGCGTGTGAGTATGTCTATGTCTGAATCTGTGAATATGTGTGAGTCCTATGTTACGAATTGAGGTTGGGGTGTTGAACTCAAATGCACGACTCAGACACAAGGGGTAGATAGAAGAATAAACTTTTACTGTCCAGGGTTCGGTACACGGTGAGGCAGTCAAACGAGCAGGCAAACAAATCCAATAGGGCAAGGCAAAAGAGAAGTCAAAAACAGTCCAGGGTCAGCAACACAAGGAACTTACTTTAACACTATGAACACGGCGAGAACACGAAGGAGACACAGAGAAACAACACGTAACAACTATGACGAACCAGCAACGAGAGACAAGAACACAAGGACTACAAACAACAGATAACAAGGGACAGGTGAAAACAATCAAGGCAGGGCAGACAAAGAGACACAGGTGGACTAAACGAGGGGAATTAACAAGAACAGATAACGAGGGACAGGTGAGAACAATCAAGGCGGGGGCGACAATGACAGCAACGAGGGCACATGGCAAACACAAACAAACACAGGGAAGCACATGCGCTGTGTTCCGTTTTCCCTACCTACCGTACCTACCGTACCTATACTTATACGCAGTACACAGTACACACTCACTAGGTACGCAGATTCTCAGCAGGTGAGTGCTGTTCCAAATCTAATACTCCGTGGTGCACTTACCGGAAATTACGATCGCGACAAGCCCCGCGTTCGTCTTTTTCGAGCTGAGCGGCTCTGCCTGGGTCCGCCTCTTCCGCTACGTTGACAAGATGGCGGCCGTTGAGAATGGACAGTGTACCCTGCTTCCACACTCAGCGTTTTGACCGTTATGAGTACAGATACGGGTCCTTTGGGTATACTTCTTTTCGACGCGGAAATGGGAAATCGGAAAACGGAACACCCTACATACTCACACTAAGGATGGCAGGTACGGTAGGTAGGGAAAACGGAACAGAGCGATGGTGAAAAGCACATGGTGGGAACAAGGAAGCACAAAGACTAGACAACAAAGAGCACATGACACACAAGGGAGACAAACTAATAAACAGCACAAGCACAATAACAAGGGAAGGGCGTGAGGAGACAGACACGAGGAGACAAGGGTAAACAAACACAAAAGGAGGAACACGGGAGAACACAAGGGATACATACAATGAAACAAGACAGGGACAGAGCACAAACCTTACATGCTATGTATGTGTGTAACAGTGTACAGGCATACGAGTGGGTAAGTATAACTGTGAATGTCTAAGCATGTGTGTGCGTTTCTGTGTGTCTGTGTGTCTGTGTGTTTGTGTTTGTGTGTGTGTGTGTCTGCTCTCATGTCTCATTCTCCCCTCAAACTGTGGAGTTGACGTATTGATGGAAAACTAAAACAGAAGCCTCTGTGTCTGTGATAAGCTACTCTACAGGGTCAGGCTAACGCTCTCCTTCATGATAAGGGCAAGGAGTGTGAACTAGTTGTGCCTGCCTCTGGTGTCTGATATTATGTGGAGTTTTGAGTGAAGTTTCACTTGTTCAGTTGAAAGGTTGCTTTTAAAGATAACGATTTTGCATTTCTCGCTCTCTCTGTGGCCTTCAGTTGAGTTTTCGTGGTGGGGTTTCAAGTGATATTTATTTTAAATGCTTCCATGGGGTGTTGTGTACAGCGGGAGCTCTGCACTGATGTCTTTAGATGATGTAAAGTTAGATAAATGCCAGACTTAATACAAAGCTAGCTTTTGTTGCCAGGGGCGTGTGTGTGTGTGAGAGTGTGTTGCGCAAAACATGTATCCCTTGAAGAAGAATAAACACATTCTGATCTATTAGTAAGGGATTTACTGCTTTTTTAGACAAATTACATACTTCGTTTAGTGGATGAATTGTTCTATCTGATCTGTTACTGTCTTTCATGTACTTTTATCTATGGTTAGATTAATTTATTATTTGTGTGTGTGTGTGTGTGTGTGTGTGTGTGTGTGTGTGTGTGTGTGTATGTGTAACATGTTTATTTATCAGTGTAATACACAATAATTGCAGGGTAGGTGTGGAGATGAGAGGCTGTGATTGGACTTACAATGAACGTCATGTCCTACACACAGGTGGAAGGTCAAAGCTTTGAGCAGGTTTTGCTGGGATAGAGGACAGATGATGTGTTTGTGTGTGTGTGTGTGTGTGGTATATATGTGTGTGAGCGGTGTGTGAGTGGCTGCCCGTGGCACATTAATTATAGACAAGCCAGGACCAGGTGTTCATTCTCTTCCCGTAGCTAGCTGTCATGAACTCTCTTCCTCAAGCTGTGTTAATGAAGCTGACAGTGTTGTTGAATCTCCGAGAGCAAACCCAAGTTCATCACCTTATTAGTGGCTCTCCAAAAGACAAACACCTACTGGCCGTCTGTGTCTGTATGTGTGTCTGTGTGCATCTGTGTGCGTGTAGTACGTGCGTACAGTATGTCTGTGTGTGAAATGGTTGTGGTTCATGCATTTGTGTCTACATGTGTGTGTGTGTGTAAATTAGTTGTAGTTCATGGGTGTGTGTCTGTGTCTGCATGTGTGTTTGTGTGTGCGTGTGTATGCCTGTGTGTGTGTGTAAATTAGTTCTGGTTCATGCGTGTGTGTCTATTAGAATGTTGGTATCCATGAGCATGGTGGTCTTCCCAGTAGGACTGATTATGTTTTTTTCCGGAGAGGTTTGAGAGTGATTCAGTCAGGACTCAGGAGTGCACAGACAATGGTAACCATGGGCATGGTTGCACGGATACCAGAACCTCATATTGCAACATTCCATCACCCTGTTGCATGTCCCCCCTGTAGCACCAACTTACTGTGCTCTCAAGCGTCCTAATTCCACCGCTTTTTTCTGAAGTTCTGAAGAGACTGTAGCTTTATCTCTTCTGCTATTGCAGCTTCACAAATGCATACAAATGTTTGGTTTAGCTCAGCAGGAGTCCTCCCACTCTCATCAGAGGTGTGGGAGGGTACAGGAAGCCAGGAGGCCATTAGCACATTTAGTAGGATGTGCGTTAAAAGGAGTGAGATGCTCTGCAGAGTCGAATGTCAACCTCTGACATTACATCAAACAGCACCCACTCTCAGGTGTCCGGACACATTGTCATTGTTAGGTGTGTGTGTGTGTGTGTGTGTGTGTGTGTGTGTGTGTGTGTGTGTGTGTGTGTGTGTATGTGTGTGTGTGTGTGTGCGTGTGCGTGTGTGCATGCGTGTGTGTGTGTCTGAGTATGAAATCTGTGTCTGCAGGTTGCCTTCCTGCTTCTAAGAGAGACATCCCTCTGGCTGTCTGTCATTTTGATGAGGTCCTTTTTGCACACAGCAGTCAGTCAGTCAGTCACTCGCTGGCTGTTCATCGTCTATTAGCACATCTCCCGGAGGGGCACCTGAGAGTAACCTGAGGGAGTGTGACTAGACTAGACCGGGGGCGTCTGGGCGCACCAGTCTCAGTGCGGTGTAAATTAGATGGGGTTCCCAAGGCAGCCGTGATTCAGGGCTCTCCCTGGGCCACTAAGGCTGCTAGAGCCCCAGCCGACTGCAGTTCTAGCACCCTAGAACAGCCAAGCTGTCTGAAGCCCTAAATCTCACGACAGAGATGCTAATGTGCAGCCACACACACACACACACGCATGTACGCACGCACGCACACACACACACAAGCACACCAACACAAACACACACGCACGCATGTATGCACACACACACAGACACACAAACGCATGCATGCACACACATATTAATCATACATAGCCAGATGTAAAGTAACATCTGGAGAAAGACGTGGTAAAATGGGGCCTACATGTGGAGATGCACAATAACAGCATTATTTTACATTGTCATATGTGACAAAGACGGTTTAAATTCTATAAAATGTAAATGGGACCTAATATCTCCCCTTGCCATCATTAGATCTTGCAATACGATTGTCAAAGGAGGCTGTGTCTGTCATCAACTTGAACCAGTCTGTGAAGCTAAGCTTTATCTGACTTTTCCAGTGTCTGGCCATAATTCTTATTGCGGTGATAAACCCAGCTGTTGCCAGGACAGACTTCATGTTTTAGACCCCTAGTGGTAACAGGGATCTGTCTCCTAATAGACAAAGTTGGGAGGATTCTGGTGATGGAGTGGCCAACCACTCTCCAATAGTTTTAATAATTTGTCTCCAAAAAGGGGAAATGAATGGGCAATCCCACCTGAGCCCATGGCATTCTGATATTTCCTTCACTGATTGTCCCTCACTAATTCTATTTTAGGAAGCTTAACTGGTGTGTAATAATATCTGTGAATCACCGTATAATGTGTGAATGTCCTGACTGCATCCCTCACTGTCCATTTAGCTTTGAACATCACGTTTATCCATATATCCTCCCCAATGCATGAATTCAGGTCCCTTTCCCAAATCTGCCTTAAATGATCACAATGACAATACAGGCTATTTGCCATATTTTTTTAAAAAAATCAAGAAACTCAGGCATCTTAAGATAGCAAAGTGGTTCATTTCTAACCTCAGGTGAAAAATTCAAATGTGTAACATAGTTCCTCACCTGTAAAAAATAAATCTGCTTTATCTGCTAGGTTTAATATTTGCTGAAGTTCTTCTGAAATACGTCATCGTTATACAAATCACTAATCCCTTTGATCCTATTGGTTGTTTTCAACTAAGAACTCCATGCAAAAAGATTCCTTCTGTATTTTAATTGAGTGTGTTATTCCACACAGTTGAATACATTTGTTTAAACTGGGATATGTGTGATTGCTTATGCACCTTTGCCCAGTCCTCTCTAGAGTACTGCATAATTGGGTTGAGATGCCTCTTTGTCTTAACCGCTTGTGACAGAGCCTCAATTGGTCCGAGTGAGGACACTTGCTCCCTCTCTACCTCCAGCCACCCCGAACAGGAACTAGCACCAATCCAATGCTCAGCTATTTTAGACACTTTCGAAAGCTGTTCTGTACAGCTCCACTTTGGGCAACACAATGACTCCCATGCTCCTAGTTGGGTACAGTTTTAAAGCTTTATACAGGCCTTTATCCCATTCCACAGAAATTCTCTAATTGTACTGTTTAAAGAAACTGGAATACTTAAAGGTAACATAATTAATCTGTGGAGTTTCCAACATTTAAATGGTGTTGATCTTTCCCCATAAACTGAGGTTGATCATTTTCCACTTGTCTAGATTAGTCTTAATAATCAGTGAAACAAGTTGAAGCAGTGGGGAAAAAATTTACCATAAAAATGAAAAACAAAAAATGTACCATATTGGTAACATCTGGAGTAAGACTGATTCAAAGATATTGCATTCCTTAATCTATCAATTTGAATCCTCATTACCTGGGACATCCATGTCTTTTATTTGGTCTGGTGCCAGACTTGGGAGCTGAATCTCTGAAAACCAAGTTTAAAATGTTTCAAGGGTTAAAAGGGTCTATCTGATGTATAATGAGTTCATAGACACCTGGTTGATTTCCTTAGCTGAAGTAACAATATTTCCATTACTAGTTTTAATGCCTGCCATTACATGTATTACAGTTTCCTCGTGTTTTTTTAATTGCCTAGCCAGCTTTGTCTAACACTTTCAGCTTTTCAACAGATGGTGCACTGATGCAAATAACTAAAATCAATTATAGGCCCCAAAATAGTGACCCCCCAAACAGCAAATTAGAATGTCTGGGCTTAAGGTATCAAATGAACATGAAAAATAGGAGAATTGTCAGGAGGAAATTTGTATGCAACCATATTCATCAGCTGTCCCGTGTGATTCCCCGTACTTTCTGTTTGTTATTTGTACACTAAAGCACACAACTTAAGAGTTGGAAATATCATTATTGGTTTGACAGTCCACAGGTAGAGACAGTGATGTCTTTTCCAGATGAACATGCTTCCTAAAGTTGCTGATATGAAGCAGTAACAGTAGGTTACTTTGGCAGTTGTTTTGTCTTTTTGTTGTATAGCCCACACAAACACACACACAATCTCTCTCTCTCACACACACACAAACACACACACACACACACACACACACACACACACACACACACACACACACACCAACACACACACAAACAGATTCAAGTTTGGGATCCTCGCTGCAGCACGCCATGTCTGTTCATTTCATGGCTGCGCAGGTGATGGATCTTCCTGCTGAGGCCGTGTTTGATCTTCAGTGACCCCAACTAAATCAGCCTTGACTTCTCTCCCCCCTCCCCCCCAGATCACAGCGGAGCCGCCAAACAACAGGGCCCAACCTATACCCACACACACACACACACACACACACACACACACACACACACACACACACACACACACTCACACAGCAAAATCAGCCTTGACTCCCCATCCCCTTACATATCACAGTGGAGCTGCCAGCAGCGGAACCCAACTCAGCTGACAGCCCCCAGAGTTGCACCCCCTGCCCCCAGCCCCAAATATCACGCAAAGGTCACCAGCGCAACTTCTAGCATAGCCTCTAGAAGAGTCTGTGTGTGTGTGTGTGTGTGTGTATGTGAGAGAGAGAGAGGGGCACCTTTCTTCCCCAGCTGGAGGAGTTGTTTTCGAGTTTGTTGGAAGCGGGACTGTTTTTAGCGCTTGCCAGGCAGCCTCTAAATAATCAGGACAGTCAGTCATCAGTGGCTGATTGTGTTTGATGGAGAGAGGAAGGAGAGAGAGGGGGAAAGGAAAGACAGAAGAAAAGGGAGAGAGAGGGAGGGGGGTGAGAGGGAGAGAGGGAGAGAATATACAGAGGTCTGGGTGCATGAAACAACGCTGTGCGGTTTTGAGTCTCTATGAGTGAGCCTCCCTGTGGGTTGTGTGTGTGTGTCTGAGTGTGTGTGTGTCTGAGTGTGTGTGTGTCTGAGGCCGTATGTGTGTGTGTGTGTGTGTGTGTGTGTGTGTGTGTGTGTGTGTGTGTGTGTGTGTGTGTGTGTGTCTGTCTGTGTCTTGTCAGTGTGCCAGAGCCAGATCCCATTATTTGGGTGGCACGTTGTCCTTGCGCTGGCACGCTGTCTGAGGGCTCAGTGGCCATATCCTGGGTGGGCATTCATGACTGGCAGAAGCTTGGCACCCGAGGACTGGCCACCACTGTCAGGGCCGCCGAGGTCGACTCTGCCACCAGCACGGGTGCAGCCCTGCGCCACCCGCCTGGCACACTGGCATCTGCCGCAGTGTGTACAAGGCCACAGGCTACCCACAGGCACCTTCTCTCCTCTCATCCTCCAACCCATAATCCCCCTCTGCTTTGTTCTCTTCGTCCAGATGTAACGGCATGCTGGCTGGCGTCTCTTGTCTCGCCCCCTCTCTCTCTCCCCTCTCCTCTGGGCGCAGTCTCCTGCATTCACTTCTATTGTTTCTTCATTATAGAAATGATTTTTCTGGCCCTTCAGCAGCCACTGGCTTTTCAGGCCTGATGGAATCAGGCCTGCTGTGGAATGGGTGTTTTCTGTGGAGCGGTCAGGACAGCTGTTCAGAGATGCTGGGCAGGTTTCAGGATTAGTGGCGGCCAGCCGTGGATTAAGCCTGCGTGCAGCTCTGTGGATTAAATGAATGCGAATATTTAATCCTCGATATTTAAAACCAGTGGTGGGACATCAAATAGAAACCAGGGAGTATAGTCAGGGTCGGCTCACTATTGTGATGGTAATAGTTTCTCTAAAGAGACCTGCAGTGATAACACATGGTTACTCTCCCATAAATTCCCTCATGAATACTCTCAGAGGCCTGTTTACAACTATGCAATTTTCAGATGCATATGTCTAAGAGCGAGAAGCAGACACAGCTATTGGCCATAAACAGGTAGGCTGCGAGAACCACAGAACTGACGAGTGCAGTGTGAGCATGTGTTTGTAACCTTGTGTGTGTGTGCGCGACTGCGCGCATGTGTGTGCGCATGTGTGTGAAGGTGTGAGTGTGTGAATGTGTTTGTTTGTGTGTGAGCATGCTTCTGTATGTATTTGTATGTGTGTGTTTGTGTGTGTGGCTGTGTGCAGAAGTGATGACTCCTGGGGTCATCCGGCATGTGTCGTGACACATGCACACACATGCACACACATGCACACACACACACACACACACACACACACACACACAGATATTTTGAACAGCACAAACTGCCACAGCGGATGGCAGAGGGGTTCCAGCGTGCTGAAGATTGGCCGTGACCCCTCCACTCGGGAGACTGGTTTGATGTGCTCATCAAATGGCCCCCGCTGCTGTTTCTTTACCGGGGAGGAGGCCTTCCATCATCTCCTTCGCCTTCTATGAGAGAGCCACTCATTTTCTCATCTCTCTCTCTCTCTCTCTCTCTCTCTAGCACTCTCTCTCTCTCGTTCCTGCGTTGATCAGAGGAGGAGTGGAGCCATAATGTAAAAACACAGTAGTGGTCTGTGGAATAGAAGGAGAAATAAGTAAATATTCAATTCTGAAAAGAAACCACCTCTTATATTGATTTGCAAAAAAGGGCTGCTGAAAATCCTTCAAGTGAGGGTTGTGTGTGTGTGTGTGTGTGTGTGTGTGTGGGTGTGTGTGTGTGTGTGTGTGTGTGTGTGTGTGTGTGTGTGTGTGTGTGTGTGTGTGTGTGTGTGTGTGTGTGTGTGTGTGTGTGTGTGTGTGTGTGTGTGTGTGTGTGCGCGTGTGTGTGTGTGTGTGTGAAAGAATGAGCAAGAGAACGAGAGAAATAGTGTGTTCACTAATGGAAAAAGGGATAGATGTTGCTTCTCTGCTGCAGGCCTTATTATCTGAGACACTCTCTGTTATGCTGCACGCACACACACGCACACGCACACACACACACACACGCACACACACGCACACACACACACACACACACACACACACACACACACACACACACACACACACACACACACACACACACACACAAACACACACACTCTCCCTCTCTCTCTCTCAGCTCTATCTCTCTCAGCATGTCATCCTTTCACTCCCTCAGAGAGTATGTGAGAGAGAATTCTCCCTCCACAAATGTCAACAGGAGACAGAGATGTCTAATGCTCAAACCCCAGTGTTGTTGCCTAGCACAGAAATCAGTAGTGGATGCATCCCCCTCCCTCTATCTCTCTCTCTGTCTCTCTCTCTCTCTCTCTCTCTCTCTCTCTTTGTCTCTCTCTGTCTTTTTCTTTCTTTCTCTCCCTCTCTGTCTCTTTTCTCTGTATATGTGGGTGCATACACTGTTTATACTGTTATCCTCTGGTTTATTGCTGTTTGGTAATGGTATTGCACATGGTATTGCTGTTGCCTGAATCGATGCTACCTTGTTGAAGCAAACGTTAAAGAGAAATGCACACTAATCAGATCAGTCCGGAGGTCACATTCAAGCTTTAAAATGCTATTAGTGGTTCACAGAGGTATTTCAGAGATGGTTTTCTCCTCTGCCTTGGGGGCCTATAAATCTAAACTCACTTTCCTCAGCGTGAGACGAGGTGTCAGAAAGAGACTGAACACAGATACTTTACACAAATATCAAGTCAACAAACAAGTGGAAAACCTCTTGTCAGAGAAAGTCTTCTTTAGAGGTGTCTACTTTAACTTTTTACTCTATGAACTTTGGCTCTTCTCTACTCTCCATCAGTATTTTATTGTCTGTTTGAGAATGTGAATGTATGTATGTATGAGAGTGTGTGTGGGGTGTGTGTGTGTTCTTGCTTGCTTGCTTCTTTTTGACTTTGTACATCAGTATGCAGTTTGTGTAGGGAGCAAGGAATCCTCTATCATACACTATACCCCACCACTTCATCTCTCTCTCTCTCTCTCTCTCTCTCTCTCTCTCTCTCTTTCTCTCTACCCTTACTTTTTGGTCTCTCAAAAGTACAGACACACCAGTACACACACACACACACACACACACACACACACACACACACACACACACACACACACACACACACACACACACACACACACAGAAAGAATGTTGTGTTGAAACAATGTACCTCATCTAACTGTTACTTCCCTTTTCTTTTTGTTTGTGGTCCAAGCAGGTGTCCTATGTATAAAACATATCAGGCTCCTGGTACACACAGACACACACACGCACACACGCATGTAAACACACACATACACCCTGCTTTTTTTCACGTTCTCAACGTTCTCTCTGCATTATGATTTCCAGCAGTATTTGTTTTCATCGTTTCTTATGTCACAGTTTACATGAATTATACGGCTCCTCCGAATGTTGCAAAAAGTTCCATTGAGTGGGCCACCACAACGTGCGGAGGTCTGATATTTGTTTATAATGAACGCTGCAAAAAAATGAATGACCGCTTTCATTTGCCAACAGGTTTTGCGCTTCTAATTTACATCTTGCTTATCATTCCGCAAGTAGTCCATTCACTTAACGTAACAGAAATTCATTTCTGACTTGAAGTCAGTAAGTAATAGGTTGCTTCGCAACACCTGAAACATACAAAAATGCAGTGTGTCAGGGTACTGTTCGTCCCGTCAAGATTTATTTTCTGATAGTGACTGCTGGAATAAACATTATCCCTCACATATATGTATATACTGTATTTATATGTATATCAGATGCCTTGAATCTGGTGACGCTCTTACTCAAGAGTTGGCAGGTGATTTGGATCAAGTCAGAAATAATTTCCTCTCCTGGACTAGAAGTACACATAATCACTGTTATCGAGAAGCTAGTCAGGCTTGGCAAATTCTTTTGAATCTTCCTGAAGTTTATTCAACAAAAACTTGAGATTACTGTTTCTCTTT
The DNA here is from genome assembly GCF_963457725.1 of Sprattus sprattus. Taxonomy (NCBI): domain Eukaryota; kingdom Metazoa; phylum Chordata; class Actinopteri; order Clupeiformes; family Clupeidae; genus Sprattus; species Sprattus sprattus. The sequence goes on along the minus strand of NC_137910.1, from coordinate 20,239,984 downwards.
TTTTCTGTCAGATACAAATGCATTCAATTATACAACCATTTAAATGGGAAATGTTACTTGATGACAGAACGCACTTCATAAATTGTTCTGTCATTCACAAGCCGTGTTCAATCAGTGAAAACAGCTAAACAAATATGATGCTGTTCTCTCTCCAGCACACAGCACACATACAAATAAAAAACAAGAGATCAAATCGACTTAAATCTTTGTGCCTGGAGAACTTGCCTGCCACTGACTTGTTTATGGCACATTGGGAGGAATTAATGTAGCATCCGAAAACAGCTGAAAAATAAACACCTAAAAGACAAAACACTCAGGCATACTTAGACATACAAGAGAGCGATTTCATCTCCTCTGACGCTCAGCAAGCATCTCTAAACTCAGGTATCTGTAAAAGTCTACTCTCCGAGATAAAAAAAGGAATTCCATCTGGAAACTCCTGTGTGTGCATTTTTATGACCGCTTGACTTATGTCTGTGTCTTTCCCTGTGATAGATTGCAAAGATTGCCTCCAGCAGGTTTTTATGGCTTGAGAGGTGCCGATTTTCACTCCGTGCGTTTATTTTATTTCATTTTTTTCCCCTCCTTCTTCTACAGGGTTAGGATGTAGCAAGGGGGAGGCCTCTCTCCTCTCTCTCCCTTTGATTAAACTGTTTGAACAGCCAGGTCAGGTCCTTCAGAATCCCATTAAAAGAGGCTGACCGGAGACGGAGCCTGCAGACGGGTGTCCTTGAGTGGGTCGGCCGGTGCTGGTTAGCATGCCGGCCCTTTGCCAAGTGAAAACACACTAATGAAATTTGAAAAGGTATAATAGGACACAGGTTAGAGGCCATATCCTGTGCAAACTCACCCCTGAGCTGTCAAACTCTGTTAGCTTGAGTGTGTGTGTGTGTGTGTGTGTGTGTGTGTGTGTGTGTGTGTGTTTGTGAGAGAGAGAGTTAGAGAGAAAGTGGAAGGAGAGAGAGAGAGAGGAAGGGAGGATGAGAGGGGGGGGGCTTGAGAAGATGGTGTCATCCGGGGAGGTGAGAGAGAGGTAGTGAGAGCAAAAAGAGTGTGAGAGGAGATGGGGGGAGGGTATGAGAGAAAGAGAGAGAACAAAAGAGAGAGAGTAGAGAGAGCTATTGTTTATAATTACCTCTGTGCTGTTCATCAGGAGTCTGACAGGGCCGCGAAGGTCACAGAGAGGGGTGCACAGGGACCCGACTGGGCTTGTTGGGTTTGACAAACATCCACACACATATGAACATCCACACATAAGAACAGACACACACACACACACACACACACACACACACACACACACAAACATACATTAAGAGGCATGGCTAGGGTTTATTGTTTTTCTATAGTTGATTGAGTCATGTATGCTTTCAATCCCTTCCATTTACAAACACTACTGACTCACAGGCTTGTCTCAAACACACACACACACACACATACGCCAGACACAAAAACAACACATGCACACATATCTCTCCAGCAACCCATAAACACAGACTTCACATATCGAACACACACACATAAACATGCTGTCCGAATAGCTTCTCTGCCAAGTCCTATCATCATCTTCCTGTGTCCCACCCCAATCCATTTTCTGCCTGACACCTTTGAGTTGACAGTTTGTGTGTGTGTGTGTGTGTGTGCGTGTGTGTGCGCGCGCGTGTGTGTGTGTGTGTGTGTGTGTGTGTGTGTGTGTGTGTGTGTGTGTGTGTGTGTGTGTGTGTGTGTGTGTGTGTGTGTGACAGAGTAGCATTATTGGTGTATGTGTTTTCTTTGTTTATATATGTGTGTACATGAAGAAGTGAGAAAGTGAGAGAGCAGCAGGATGCACATGCCCCTGTGTGTGTGTGTGTGTGTGTGTGTGTGTGTGTGTGTGTGTGTGTGTGTGTGTGTGTGTGTGTGTGTGTGTGTGTGTGTTGGCCTCTGTGTCAGATTGCAGTGTTTGCCTATGTGTGAGATTGTGTGTGTCAGTATGTGTTCAAGATGAAGCTGTCGCCCTGTCAGCCAGTTTGTCAGTCACATTTGCAATGATCACGTGCATCTGCCACCTCATGGCAAAACAGTGCAGAATTATTACCACCCTCCCACTCCCCCTCCATCTCTCTCTCTATTCCATCCTCCCTCCCTCTCCACTCCACAGAGACCCATCTCTGCAGTCAGAGCACACACACACTCTTGCCCTATCCACCCAGTGTAACTCACACATGGCCTCCTGTTTTGAGTCTCTTCTTTGGCTCTGGCTTGTGTGCAGTGTGGAGGCTCATTCGTCTCCCCTGCCATATACCTGAACCTGTAGTGAAGGGCAGGGCCCCAGGCATGGCCCCTGAGGGTCCCTCATACATTAGGTCTTAATGGCCGCATCTTTTTTTAATTAGCTCAGCTTTCATCCCCTGGAGGAGAAACAAAGTTGAAGCAAAAAGGATAGGATGAAAAGGATAGGAGAGGAGAGGAGAGGAGTAGATAGGAGTAGAGAGCTTGGAGATATGTTATTCTAAGAGACATGTTGTTTGTATGGAGGAACATGATATTCTTATTCCTTCCCTTGAAATTGCTTTGAATCATTTGGTTGACCTGTGATTTAATGAGTCTCTGTGTGCTTCTCTGCCCTTGTGCTTGAACTGCAGGCAATCTCCTTTCAATCATTTGTGTTATTTAAATGACGCCAGTTGCATCTGTGTGTGTGTGTGTGTGTGTGTGTGTGTGTGTGTGTGTGTGTGTGTGTGTGTGTGTGTGTGTGTGTGTGCACGCTCGTTTTTCCTCATTTCCCATCCTTTTTCCTGAGCCCTTGGAGATATGTACTTCTTCATATCCTGTCTTTGCAAAAGTCAGCTCTATCACAGCCTTGTCTGGTAATTGGCATTGTGGAGAGGAATGGCACTAGGACTGGGCCTGGAACTCTCTCTCTGTGCCTGTCATCGTTGGGGTTCAGCTGAAACCCAAGTAGTGAGCTGCTGCCCTGGACCAGGCTGGACCAGAGCTGCTGGATCCAATCGCTTTCAGATCCAGGCCAGAGTTAATAATATAGTTATGATAAGCATTTCAGTTCTACAGCAGCTGTCTATCAAGAGCCTATGGTGCTTTACAGATTGTGTGAATCGGTAAGACTTTCTTACCTAAGTAAGATAAGAAGAAGAAGAAGAAAAAGAAGAATGAATGAATCAGCTTCTTTGTTGTACAAAGCCCCTGAAGATAACTGAGAAGCCCTAGCAGTCAGAAGTCCAATACGTGTGCCCACTGTGGCGTTACCACCGGTGTTTTCACCCTGAACCACACTGTGGCGTTACAGCAGCCGGTCTTACCTGCGTGTTTGTACCCTGAACCACACTGGCTCTTATCCAGGGTGTGCTCTGCTGCTTTTCACATTCCCTCCCTGCTCTTCAGATTCAGCCTCCCATTATGTAACTCACTGCCAGTGTGTGTGGCACTGGAGGACACTGTAGCCCTTGTGGGATTGACGCTATCTCCCTCTTTCTGCTTTTCACTGGATAGATGTCGTCTCGCCCATCTATCAATCTCTGCTCGGCGTGAACAGATCTCTTAGACTGGGGAGAGATGAAGTATTCAGTCTCTACCGAGCTCTACAGCCTTTTTGTGTCGGCCTGATATATGCAAGCATGGCTTCTGAGACCCATAACCCCAGTGAGACCCAGTGGTGTGACAGGACCTCAGAGTACTATGGGCCATCCTTCTTTCGACCTTTTCCTTTTTTATTTCTTTTCTTTTCCTTTTTTATTTTTTTTTTATTTATATTTTGTGTTCAGAATCTCACATACACATATTTATATTTTTTCAGATTCTATGTGTATGGCAAACAGTATACTTATTTTCTTACTATTCAAGTATACCAGAAATAAGGAGAAATAGAAGTAAAAGAAAAACAAGCAAACATACATACATACATACATACAAATGAACAAACAAAAACAATATCATAGTAATAAAACTATAAATAAAGCAGAGAGAAATCATTTTCAATAGAGTAAATAAAGCTTTCTACCTGTTCCTCGTCTATTCCTTCTCCTTCCTTCACGGTCCTCCATGTTGTTCTGCCTGCTGTATGGAGTGGGTACTGCATGTCCAGCTGAACACTCATAATGTGGAATTGTCCACCTGCCTGTGATAAACGTTTTTCCAAAGTGCTTTTCTGTGTTTCACAGTATGACCATGGGCATTTTCCCCTTTCCTGTAAAACAAAAAAGAAAAAGAAAGAAAATGACCAAACAAGGTGTCAGAGGTTCGCCTGGTCTTTCACACAAATCCATTCCTGGCTCTGAGATGTGACATGTTCAGCTCACACTCTGGGACCTTTCAGAGAGGTCTCACCTCAGTAGTGCTGTCTTCTTGTGTGTGTTTGCAGGTGTGTGCATGTTCATGTGTGTGTTTGTGTGTGTGTGTGTGTGTGTGTGTGTTTGTGCATGTTCATGCGTGTGTGTGTGTGCTCTGTGGTCTTTCAGAGGGGTCTCACCTCAGTAGTGCTGTCTTCTGTGTGTGTGTTTGCGGGTGTGTGCATGTTCATGTGTGTGTGTGTGTGTGTTTGTGTATGTGTGCATGTTCATGCGTGTGTGTGTGTGTGTGTGTGTGTGTGTGTGTGTGCTCTGTGGTCTTTCAGAGAGGTCTCACCTAAGTAGTGCTGTCTGGGCTCCAGCGTCTCCTCAGGCAGAAGGGAATGGATTCTTGTGTGCGTGCATGTGTGTGTGTGTGTGTGTGTGAGTGTGTGTGTTTGTGTGTGTGTGTGTGTGTGTGTGTGTGTGTGTGTGTGTGCCAGTATCTCCTTGCACCACTGTTCTTCAACACAACCACCTCTGCACCCAACTCCGGCGTGACCCCCACCAGCCCACCCTTCCAACCACACTTTGATCCAGCGTGCGCTCGATCCTAGCTGGAGGCCTCCACGCCAGCTCTCCTTTTATGAGCCGGCGCCCCTGTTCATCTAAAAGAACACACAGGCCCAACCTACCCCCCTGCAGTGTCTTCGCCTCCGACCTCTACTACGCTCCACTCCGCTCTACCTGCAGGCTGTTATTTCACTGTTTTCTTCCCCGTTGTTTATTCTGTTCTGTATTTATTTTTAATTTATTCCCAAGCTTGCCACAGAGATTTGCAAGTGTGGGAGATGGAGTGATGACGAGAGGGGGTAAAACGGGAGAGGTGATTCTCTATTATCTTTCTGTTTTCCTCTCCCTGCGGGCAGGGAGAGAGCGAGAAAGAGAGACAGAGAGAGAGAGAGAGACAGACAGGGAGAGAAAGAAAGAATAAGAGAGTGTGTGTTTAGAAGGGCAAAGGCAATTGGCACTCAGTTTCTCCGGTAGGATGCTTATCCCAATTCTTGCCCGTCTAGTCTATAAGTGTTATTATGTTTTTTGTTTTTTTAAAAGCAGGCTCTGTACCTTTGAGTAATAATGTGTAAGTGGATTCCCTCTGAAAGGAGATGAATGTTTCAAATGTGACAAATTCCCATGTTATTTTGCAGTCCCCTCTTATCAACTCCTTTCACGCTCTTGCATCCTTCACACACACGTGCACACACACACACACACACACACGCAGACACAGATACACACACGCACACACACACACACACGCGCGCACACACAAGCACACACACACACACACACACCCAGAGGGTTGTTTTGGTGCCCAGTCATTTCCATGGTAACGCCTCTTGAGCTTATTTAAATGTGGCTTCTCTGCTCTCTCTGCCCTCGGCCTGGCAGTAGTAGTCTCTCTCCTCAGTCATCCCTGTCTGTGTCTTTCCCCTTTTCTCATTCTTTCTCTACCCTTTCTCTCCATCTTTTTGTCCCTCTATCTCTCTCCCACTGCCCCCCTCTCATTTGTTCTTTTTCACTGTCTCTCACTCTCTTTCTTTTTAGTCTCAGTCCCTCTCTCGCTCTCCCCCTTCCTCACTCTCTTTCTCTACCCCCCCCCCCCCCCCCCTCCTTTCCCTCAGTGTTGTCTGAGCCTGTTTACAGCAGTGAAGGGAGAATGTTGTGTATTGTGAAAGCATGAGTGGGAGGATGGCGGGTCAGGGGAGTGTGTGTGTAATCATCAGATCAGGGGTGTGTGTAATCATCCTGTACTGACTTATCCACAATGGATAAGGGGATGGGATGTTGTCTGCTCTCTTCTCTTCTTCTGACACATGCTCACTCACTCTTTCATTCTTTCTCTCTCCTTCACTCTCTTTCTCTCTCTCTCTTTCACTTGCTCACTCACTCTTTCATCATTCTTTCTCTCTCCTTCACTCAGTCTCTCCATCTCTCTCTCTCTCTCTCTCTCTCTTTCACTTGCTTACTCACTCTTTCATTCTTTCTCTATACTTCACTCAGTCTCTCCATCTCTCTCTCTCTCTCTCTCTCTCTTTCACTTGCTTACTCACTCTTTCATTCTTTCTCTATACTTCACTCAGTTTCTCCAGCTCTCTCTCTCTCTCTCTCTCTCTCTCTCTTTCACTTGCTCACTCACTCGTTCATTCTTCCTCTATACTTCACTCAATTTTCCATCTCTCTCTGTCTTTCACTTGCTCACTCACTCTTTCATCATTCTTTCTCTCTCCTTCACTCAGTCTCTCCGTCTCACTCTCGCTCTCTCTTTCACTTGCTCACTCACTCTTTCATTCTTTCTCTATACTTCACTCAGTTTCTCCGTCTCTTTCTCTCTCTCTCTTTCACTTGCTCACTCACTCCTACATTCTTTCTCTATACTTCACTCAATTTTCCGTCTCTCTCTCTCTTTCACTTGCTCACTCACTCTTTCATTCTTTCTTTATACTTCACTCAGTCTCTCCGTCTCTCTCTCTCTCTCTCTCTCTTTCACTTGCTCACTCACACTTTCATTCTTTCTCTCTCCTTCACTCAGTCTCTCCGTCTCACTCTCTCTCTCTCTTTCACTTGCTCACTCACTCTTTCTCTCCCTCGCCTGTCTCTCTTTTTCTCACTCCTTCGCTCAGTCTCTGTCTCTGTCTCTCTCCCACCTGGTCACTCACTCTTTCAATCTTTCTCTCTCTCACTGTCTCTCTCTTTCTCTCTCCTTCGCTCAGTCTCTCTGTCTCTGTCTCTCTGTCACTGTCTGTTGTGTTGTTGTTTTGAGAGCCCGAGAGCATCTCTAATGGCAGCTACTGATCTCATGTGGAAGTGTTTTGACAGCTCAGACAGACAGAGAGATAGAGATAGAGACAGGGAAGTCTGTGTGTCTGTGTCGCTGTGTCTGTGTATTTGTGTGTGTGTGTGTGTGTGTATGAGCGATAGAGTGAGACAGAGAGAGAAGGTGTGTGTGTGTGTGTGTGTGTGTGTGTGTGTGTGTGTGTGTGTGTGTGTGTGTGTGTGCGCGTGTGAAAGAGAGAGAAAGAATGAGAGAAAAAGACAAACACATAGACACGAGGTGTAGACCCTCAGGTGACTTTCAGCACTCAGTCTGGACTGTGTGTGTAATGTCCAGGGGTGTGTGTGTGTGTGTGATGTCCAGGACTGTGTGTGTGTGTGATGTCCAGGGTTGTATGTGTGTGTAATGTCCAGGACTGTGCGTGTGTAATATTCATGGGTGTGTGTGTGTGTGTGTGTGTGTGTGTGTGTGTGTGTGTGTGTGTGTGTGTGTGTGTGTGTAATGTCCAGAGGTTTGTGTGTGATGTCCAGGGGTGTGTGTGTGTGTGTAATGTCCAGGGGTGTGTGTGTGTAATGTCCAGGGCTGTGTGTGTGAAATGTCCAGGGCTGTGTGTGTGATGTCCAGGACTGTGTGGACTGTGTGGACTGTGTGTGTGTAATGTCCAGGGGTGTGTGTGTGTGATGTCCAGGGGTGTGTGTGTAATGTGCAGGACTGTGTGTGTGTGTGTGTGTAATGTCCAGGGCTGTGTGTATGTGTGTAATGTCCAGGGGTGTGTGTGTGTAATGTCCAGGGCTGTGTGTGTGTGTGTGTAATGTCCAGGGCTGTGTGTGTGTGTGTAATGTCCAGGGGTGTGTGTGTGATGTGAATTCCAGGGGTGTGTGTGTGATGTCCAGGACTGTGTGGACTGTGTGGACTGTGTGTGTGTAATGTCCAGGGGTGTGTGTGTGTGATGTCCAGGGGTGTGTGTGTAATGTGCAGGACTGTGTGTGTGTGTGTGTAATGTCCAGGGCTGTGTGTATGTGTGTAATGTCCAGGGGTGTGTGTGTGTAATGTCCAGGGCTGTGTGTGTGTGTGTGTAATGTCCAGGGCTGTGTGTGTGTGTGTAATGTCCAGGGGTGTGTGTGTGTAATGTCCAGGGCTGTGTGTGTGTGTGATGTCCAGGGGTGTGTGTGTGTGTGTGTGTAATGTCCAGAGGTGTGTGTGTGATGTGAATTCCAGGGGTGTGTGTGTGATGGGATTCCAGGTGTGCCCAGCATGGGACACACAGTAGCGCTCAGAGGCTCTTTAAACTCTCTCCCTCTCCTCTCCTGGCCACTGCTGCACCTGTGTGTTGTGTGAAGAGGTAATTGGCACTTAGCACCATTTCCCTGTGATGGCCGAGACTTTGTGGGTGCTGCCTCACAGTGTGAGTGTGTGTGAGAGAGAGAGAGAGAGAGAGAGAGAGAGAGAGAGAGAAAGAAAGAGAGAGATGGCTTTCTCCACTGCTCTCAGTGGAACTGAGAATACATTTCCACCTGCTGTTGTTGTGCCCTGGCCTCTCTGTTGTCATCAACTTAAATGTGCTTTCTTTTCTTCCTTCTCTCTATGCCACCTTTCTCTCTATCTTTCTCTGACCCACATCTCTCCTCCCTCAACCCTGCTACCTTTTCTTAGGTTTCCCCCGGTCAGTGAGAATGCCGCGGTTGGTCGGGCAGTGGGTCTGATCCTAGCGGCAGCGATTAACACCACCATATTCTACTCCATAGTGGGGGGCAATGAAGGAGGTAAGCACATTGCATGCTGGGTAATTGGCTGTTGCCAGGCTGGCCTTTTTTGTGCATGTCTAAATGGAGTACTAAAAAAAGGAACAGAACTACAGGGCATTTTAGTGGCTGGATAAAGAGCCTGTCAAACTGAACAGCTGTTCAAGCTAAGTTGATCTTAGCAGAGTTGGCTTGAGAGTGGCTGCTTGATCTCTTGAAATGACAGAATCGTGACAAATGTGAGCACTGGTGCTGCAGTGAATAAGAAGCTTTCCAAAACCTCTTTTAAACAATCTCATTGGCTGTGCCTGCAAAAGCAGGTCCAGAGCATGTCCTACTCTTTTAGACACGCAGCCTAGGACAGGACATTGTGCACGTGAGTCAGGTTCACCAGCTACAGGGCACCTGGGTCGTTCAGAGTAAATGGGTGTCTATGGAGGTTATGGTACCAAATCATTATTAGTAAATCGTGAACTATGATTTTTCTCAGGCGGTAAGCTCTTGTTGAGTTGGTTATGGCTGCCTGTGTATAGCAGTAGTCATACCATAAGTTCAACTCTGATCTATTTACGCGCTACAGATGTCCACAAACATGAGTTCAACAGCTATACGTTTGACCTTGACCTGTTTACGTGCTAAAGATGTCCACAACCATGTGTTCCACAGCTATACGTTTGACCTTGACCTGTTTACGTGCTACAGATGTCCACAACCATGTGTTCCACAGCTATACGTTTGACCTTGACCTGTTTACGTGAGTCAGACATCCACTGCTATAACATGTTTTCTCTCTCTGGCTGTTTGTTTGTTGTCTGCTGCCTGCAGGGAAGTTTGTGGTGAACAACCGCACGGGGATGATCTACACAGCCAAGCCGCTGGACTACGAGATGGTCAAGTCCTACGTGTTGCGAGTGCAGGCCGACTCTCTCACCATCGTGTTGGCAAACCTGCGCGTGCCCTCCAAATGTAAGATCACTAGCTTTCGTTCGTACTGTGTCACCTTTAGCCGCAGTGTAGTGTTTTAAGCTAAACATTGGAGTTGGTTTAAGGTTTAAAAAATAATAATTGTCAAGATTTATTCAAATTTTAGGCAAAGTTTTAGTCATAATTATCTCAGTTTTCATGATATTTTCTACACTGCCACTTAAACAGGACACATGCCTTCCTACACAACTACCAAACTAGCTTATGAAAACTGGCTGTTGGTGTGACTTCAGGTGACAAATTGCTTGTGTGTTTTCCACAAGGCTCTCCATCCGCATTCTGAACAATACATGTCGTGCTTTCAGTTTAAAAAGAAGAGAAAAGTGTTCACAGACGCCAGCCAATGATTATGGTCGGCAGTTATTTATTAGTCAGCTATGACAAGGTTAGCTCGCTCACATTAGCTTAACTGAAAGCTTGCGTTTGTGCGGACATGCACTGAGCAGGAAAACTAAATCATCCAATGAGAAAGATGCATGGAAGCAGTAAGAATGTGACATATTTTTGCATGTGAATGATTGGTTAAAAAGGCAAACAATCAATTATTCGTGTAAATAACCGTAAACAACCGTGATCTGCGATCAGCTATTTCGTCTCGTCTCGACTCGCCAGGGCATAATAATCAGAGATTTCGCCTTCATTTTTGTTGCCGTTGGTGTACAATTTAGTGTTAGCTAAATTAACACTGTTGCAGTGTTGAAAATAGCAACTCCTGTACACAGTAGCGGTCGATGGCAGGTTGACAGAGGCTTTAGAGTGCTTTTCAAACAGGATTATAGGCCATGAAAGTGTGAGAGGTAACTGCACGTTACAGCCAGAGATAGCAAAGTGAAGTGTATATAAACCCATAAACGCTTGGGAAAAAACAACAACAGAAAAAAACAATGTGTAGCACAGTGTCAGAGCAGCCAACTTCAAACAGCCAGGCATTTCTTACTCACTTAACGGGTGAAAAATGACAGTGTGCACGTGAGTGTGTGTGTGTGTGTGTGTGTGTGTGTGTGTCTCCTCTTGTGGTTATCTGTGTTGTTACTGAATAGGGCAGTCAGTAACCCCCTGCTGTGAGTATTCTATTATACACTTTATTGATGCGCGTTAAAGGGATTGGAGCAGATCAGGAAGAAAATTACTCAAATAAGATTGTTACAGTCCAATTAGTCAGACACACACACATATGCACGCACACACATGCACATATACATGCACACACACACACACACACACACACACACACAGACTCATTTTGTATTAATGGATTGATCAATTGCTATTGTGGGAAATTGAAACTGGGGGAAGTAAAGAGCTCGTTGTGCATAAATCATCATCTACCCCACTTGAGTTAATATTGCACGGTGAAATATTCAACCATGTGGGCCCTATTTTAACGATCAGAAACGCAAGTAGGACAGCGCCAAATGCAAGTAGCTGTGTGGGCGGCTCTATGGCGCATTTGCTATTATAACGGCGGAAAAAACACACTTGCGCCTGGCGCAAATGTCAAATGGGTTGGTCCAAAGGAGGTTACTCAGCCATAGGTGTGGTTTGGGCGTAATATGCAATAAACCAATCAGAGCGTCATCTCACATTCCCTTTAAGAGCGAGGAGCGCATATTCCATAGCGGCTTGTTATTATAATGGCGGAATTACCTGGAGGAAGACGGGGAGGCCACCAGAAGGTGTGTTACCAGAAACAATCACGGCAATATTTTCCCATGCTTGTTTGGAGAAATGTATTTACTTTCATTTCTCGTTTGTATTTTTTCAGTTACAAGAATTCGTTTTTTGGTGGTAACATATTTGAAATAAAAGTCACAAAAACATACTTTCCGATGTTTTGGGTTCACCCTCACTGAATCACTAGGTTATGTATGCATGGTGATAATATTGCACCCATCGGCACATGCAGTTCAATCTCACGTCTTCTAAAGTCCTCTAATCTATCCTCATTTATGTCATTGACACAATCCATGATTCATGGCAATGTTGTGTTAAACACTGGGGGGGCACGTATGTGAATATGGGTGCAGTCTATAGCGCCAAGGACGCCAGGGAACCCATACTTCTCCCAGAACGCCTGCTTAGCCCTCTCTTGGCTGTCGGGTGTTACGGGAAATTTTATGAATTCCCCAGCATGTCGGACTAGACCTGACGTAACTGCATGTATAGCCGAACTTATTGCAGACTGTGATAGGGACAGTGTGCGTCTGTCCCCAGCTCATCTGCCAGGAGATGGCAGACATCAGAACCGCCATTACAATTAACCTGAATCATTTGGGTCAATGTGTACGCTAGATGTATGCCTATGTTTAAAATATCTTGGATATGGATATCACAATGATTTCCTCATGTGGTAAATACTTTATGTTCCTTGTAATTATATATGGCTTGCCAAAAAATTGGTGTAAATCTCTCGTGTAGACGAGAGAAGTAAAGTGTAGCCTACTGTGCGGCCAAGCACGCATCCTTAAAATAGCGTCTGAATATGCGCCACAGACTCTACACAATGCGCCTCTGACATTAGACTAGCTTTTTTCCGGTCTACGGCGCAATTTCGTCGTGAAACTGCAAAATACCACTTGCGCCTGAGAAACGCCTTCTCTGTTCCGCCCCGCCCATTTCGGCGCAAGTTAATTTTGATGCGCGCCTCTGGAGGGAAAATCCCGCTGTGCGCCGGGTGCAAGATAGGAATGATACATGCGTCGGTGACAATGTCAATTGCGCTGGGTGCAAGATAGGGCCCTGTGTGTGATTGTGCAGTGCACACATGTGTGTGCAGTGGCGGCGCCAGGGGGGGGCTAGGGGGTGCTAGAGCACCCCCTAGATTGGCCATAGCACCCCCATAGCACCCCCAAGAAAATAATGGTTTATTTAGGCCTATTATTGTTATTTAATTTCATTCTGAGTTCTTAATAAAATGTATTGTGTGATAATAATATTTTAATCACAAAAGAAAATAACAGATTGAAATAAACAGATTGTTCACGTAGCACGACACAGACACGTTACGCGTGAACGTGATTGTTCAATGAGTAGTAGGCTAAGTAACAGTAATCCTCGCGAGCGGTCAATTTTAAGTCAAGCGTTCACAAAATCACGAAAATGGATAGGTATTTGATCCGCAAATTTCCTCGAGTTGAATAAGATGTTCAAGAGGAAGAAAAATGCAAGAGGTGTTGGATTCTGATTCTGATGTAGAGGAAGAGGAAGAGGAACATCCTGGTCCAAGTCAACCCTTCACCTCTACTGAGGGCGCTGCTAGCCATGCTGCTAGCACCCTGGGTGACTTAAGCATGAACGCCCAGGATGGTCCGAAAAGACCAATATTACAAAAATGTTGTGGAAAGCTTGCGCTTCACTGCTTGTCAGGGGATCTCACAGCGAGGCCACATTGAAGATGAGGATTCAGCAAACAGGGGTAATGTCCGCGAGTTGCTATCTGTAATTGGAAAATTTGATAAAACCGTTCAGAAAAAGTTAGATAACAACCCGTCAAATGCAAAGTATGTGCACCATGACGTGCAGAATGAGATCAATGTAATGGCAGAAATAATTAGGAAACAATTAAGGGATGTTTTAAGCATAGTTTTGTGCGCACTTTTTGATCTCTTATTATTGTGGTTTCTATTGGTCTCATTCATGTTTTTATTGATTGTGACCTAAAATAATATAGCCTACACTTTTTGAAAGCATTTCTGACTCTTTGCCTTTTTAAGTTAATTCTATCTGATATTCTAATCTGCCGTCTTTAGTTAGAAGTGTATTGAACTTGGTATGTTTAGTTTAATTTGTCGCACATGGTAGTGGTGACCTGGTAGTCATCTGGCGCAAACTTAAATCCACACACTGAAGTAAGTGAAGTATTTGGGATTACGTTATCTATAACATGCTGCATCCATTTTGACCGTCGGAGATGAACGCAGCTTTGTGCGCGTCCGTCAGAAGTAGCCTAATGATAATAATAATACCATCGATTTGAATGACGCTTTTTATGTACCCCAAAGACTCGTTAGAGATCAAACGCCTAAACATATGTGACGATATGGTGGGGAGGTGTTGTAGTAGAGAAAAATGAGACTCATATGCTATCACCCTAAATTCATAGCACCCTCAGTAAAACGCCGAGCACCCCCATAGCACCACCAGAAAAAAATCTCTGGCGCCGCCACTGTGTGTGTGTGAGTGTGTGTTTGTATGTACAACAATGTATGTGTGTTTGTGTGCAGTGCACAATGTGTGTGTGAGTGTGTGTTTGTATGTGGGAGTATGCGTGTTCGTGTGCATATAAATGTATGTTTGTTTGTGTGCAGTACACAGATGTGTGTGTTTGCATGTAAAAGTATATATGTGTGTTTGTGTGCATATGTATGTAAGTGTGTTTGTATGCATATGTGTGTATATTTGTGTTTGCATGGTGGGGTGCTTATGAATTCGAAAAAAAGAGATGTGTGTGAAAATGATTTTTCATTTACTGTGGGTATTTTTCGTCTCTTTCCCTCTCTCTCTCAGTCCAACCCCTGCTCCAGCCTCCTGTGTTGGGTTGGAGACCTTTGTAATATGATGTATAGCATTTTGTTTGTACTATTCCCTTGGTATGGCTCGAGTTCTTTTGTACTATGGCTCGAGGAGAATGACTGTGTGACCGTGTGTGTGTGTGTTTGTGTGTATTTGTGTGTGTGTGTGTGTGTGTGTGTATTTGTGTGTGTGTGTGTGTGTGTGTGATTGTGTGTGTGTGTGTGTATTTGTGTGTATGTGTTTGAGAGAGAGAGAGAGAGAGAGAGAAAGAGAGAGTGAGTGAATAATGGCCTCTGACAGTGCATATTCCTCACCTTTAGTGTTGGTGCCTCTGTGTACATATTTGTGCTGAACACCTCTCTCTAACCGTGACAAATAGATCTGCAGAGCGCTTTCCCTCGGCCGTGTGTTTGTGTGTGTGTGTGTGTGTTTGTGTGTGTGTGTGTGTGAGTGCATGCGCAGGGTGGGCCACTTTTAGAGGCAGACAGAAACATTTTGCAGTTGGAGTTTTTGGTCTTTTTTTGGGGGGGGTGGGAGTACTTTTGCAAAAGTGAAGAGCAGGGAGAAGTAGAGTTTCCCACCAGTGTGATTGTGTGTGTGTGTGTGTGTGTGTGTGTGTTGGTTTGTGTGTCTATCTTTGTTTGTGTGTGTGTGTGTGTTTGTGTGTGTGTGTGTGTGTGTGTGCTACCTCACTCAAACTGTGTGTCTCCCCATCTGTCTGTCTCTCTCAGCAAACACGGCGAAGGTGTTCATCGATGTGCAGGATGAGAATGACCATCCTCCTGTTTTCGCCAGGAAGCTCTACATCGGGGGTGTAACTGAGGACACCAGAACCTTCACTTCTGTTCTCAAAATTGTGGTAAGGCAGTGTGTGTGTGCGTGTGTGTGTGTGTGTATTTGTGGGTTCAGACAGATCAGATTTCAAATTTAAATTCTCACTATTACACTGATAAATTGCATCCTGTGTGTTCATTACCACAGATGTGTAGTGTTCGTAACCACAGATGTGTAGTGTTCATAACCACACAGACCACAGATGTGTAGTGTTCATAACCACAGATGTGTAGTGTTCATAACCACAGATGTGTAGTGTTCATAACCACAGATGTGTAGTGTTCTTAACCACAGATGTGTAGTGTTCATAACCACAGATGTGTAGTGTTCTTAACCACACGGAACCACAGATGTGTAGTGTTCATAACCACAGATGTGTAGTGTTCATAACCACAGATGTGTAGTGTTCATAACCACAGATGTGTAGTGTTCATAACCACAGATGTGTAGTGTTCATAACCACAGATGTGTAGTGTTCATAACCACATGGCAGTCTACTGTATGCTCAGTGGTTTGTCAAGTCACACGGTGGACATGGCGAGCATGTAGATTTCTGGCAGACGTCTGTCTCTGTAAGCACCCTCCATCAGAGTGGAGTGTGTGTGTGTGTGTGTGTGTGTGTGTGTCTGTGTCTGTGTCTGTGTGTGTCTGTGTGTGTGTGTGTGTCTGTGTCTCTGTGTGTGTGTGTGTTGCCGGTATGACATTGGAAGTTGTCCACTGTATGAACATTTCATATCAAATAGAGGTCCATATAATTATGAGTGTTCGGTAGTGTTGACATGAGTGTTCACACCTGTAACATGGGAAATCCTGGAAAATGACTTTCATTGATAGTCATCTGAAGGGACTGACTGACATTCTAAACACATTAATAAAGACCTCCCCCCCACACACACACACACATTATGCAAATCCTCTTGAAAGAGCACTTTTCACATAACCTAGTTTCACTTTCATTCGTCACCATGGTTCCTAGACCAGACTCTCTCCTGAGCTTGCTGCAAGCCCACTGCAGTGTTTCCCTTTGTGAAAAAGAGTGAAAAGAGACGGGGAGAAAGAGAGAGAGAGAGAGAGAGAGAGAGATAGAGATACACACACAGAGAGAAATAGAGGGAGATGGTTAAAGATAGACAGATTTAATAAGATATCCCTCTAGGCCCAGAAAAATTGATCAGAGTTGCAGCTTAATGTGTGTATGTATGTATGTTTGTGTGTGTGTGTGTTTGTGTGTGTGTGTGTGTGTGTGTGTGTGTGAGAGAGAGTGCACCTGCTTGTGACTTCAATCACATACTCTTAATTGACAGTTATGTGTCACAGATCTTTTCACAGATTTAAAGCCAGAGATTCAGCCCCCACTAATTAGACAGCGACAGGGTGAGAGAACAAGGGAAAGTAACACATTCAAGTATCTCTGTGTGTGTGTGTGTGTGTATGTGTGTGTGTGTGTGTGTGTGTGTGTGTGTGTGTGTGTGTGTGTGTGTGTGTGTGTGTGTGTATGTGTGTGTGTGTGTGTGTGTGTGTGTGTGTGTGTGTGTGTGTGTGTGTGTGTGTGGATGGGTGGTTTTTAGCTTCTGTGTGCATGCACACAGGGTTATTTTATACATGTAGTCAACTTTTATGTTCTTTTTTTCTACCATCTCAACATCTCCCCCTACAGGTCCTATGACAAACTACTCCGGGTCTCCTGTGTCAAACGTTTCTCCATGACTCCATAATTAGTGGAGCGCTGCAAATTAGATTTGTGCAGTGGGATAGCTACCCATTACAGTGATGCTTTGGCAGGGCTGTGTGTCTTACACACAGAGAGTCCGTCCAGATTTTACTTTCCCGTTGTAATTTACAACTCTGTTTTATTATTTGTATTACTATTTTGTATAAGTCTAGAGCTAGGGCCAGGGCTAGGGTCATTACTAATGACACTGCTTAAGCTGAGTAACTAGGGAAACCACACAATGTAACAATGTAAGCTCCTTCAATCAATAGTTATTTAACCAGCTGCTGATGAAACACTATGTGCCTGTAATTACGACATCTCTCTCCCACTATACACTCACCCTACTCTCTCCACTCAGCCTGGCCTCACCTGGCCCCTTGGCCTCCTACCACAGCACAGTCAGGAGGTCCACAAACAACACCCCTCTGAGTCTGGCCATTGCAACGCCAGTCTGACCTTTGGCAGGTGGACATCAGGTCAGACCCAGACTACACAGCCATTCGTCAGCCATCCAGGCTGAAAGGGCTGATTGACGTTTTGACTGGGTTCCACGTTCAGCTTTTCACCTATGTACTCAGCAATGCTCACACTGTGTGTGTGTGTGTGTGTGTGTGTGTGTGTGTGTGTGTGTGTGTGTGTGTGTGTGTGTGTGTGTGTGTGTGTGTGTGTGTGTGTGTGTGTGTGTGTGTGTGTGTGTGTGTGTGTGTGTGTGTGTGTGTGTGTGTGTGTGTGTGTGTGTGTGTGTGTGTGTGTGTGTGTGCATGTACCTGCTAAAAGCTATTTCAGTCATCCTCTCTGCCTTACCCACTAATGTAGGCATGTGTCAGATCTGAAAGCTTTATTTGGTCTCATTCGCCACAGACGGCGTGTGTGACTGCATACTCAAGTTGGCAGTTATGGGATTTTTTTGCTCTTTAAATGGTGGGTGCGCATGTAAGATGGAGACCCGCACTGTTGTCATTCACTTCAAGCCCGCCACCTGTCAGTCTTTGTCACAGGGAATGGCTCTGTGGGGAAATTGTTGTCAGACAGAAGGTAGAGTTGGAAGCTTAGAAAGGAAAATTATCCTTTCTGACAACAGATGCTCAATACTCTGCATACTACAAACTCTTTTGGTGTGTGTGTGTGTGTGAGTGTCTGTGTGTTTCTTTCCATTTCC
This sequence comes from Sprattus sprattus, assembly GCF_963457725.1. Lineage (NCBI taxonomy): Eukaryota > Metazoa > Chordata > Actinopteri > Clupeiformes > Clupeidae > Sprattus > Sprattus sprattus. The sequence continues at coordinate 20,221,941 of NC_137910.1, read as the reverse complement.
ATTGCCAATACATATATTGATACGTATAAATCTCCACATATGCGTATGTCTCCATACCTGACATACCCATGGACGTATTATGAAACCATGGGCACCTGGGCCTGGACATGTAAAAGGGCCCCCCTCGCGAAAAAAATAAATGTGCATTCGCAAAACACAGACGCACACACAAACACCATTGGGCGTATATATATATATTACCGACAATGCGTTGGATTTTACAGTCGAATAAGATAGTTGGGCTATTGTATTGGGAAAGTAGACAGGTCAAAGTTTTATCCATAACATCCACCTTCGGTGAGGTGTGCACTGCACTGGTATTGTTTCTGAC
>NC_137910.1:20206610-20216610 GCF_963457725.1 Sprattus sprattus | reverse complement strand
AGTGCTCAAGGTTTTGATGGGCTCAGAAAGACGTTTGTCTTGGTGTGCTCGAAAGTTGGGATTTTGAATTTCTTCGATGCTTTAGAATACCGGTACTCTTGGAGCTTGGATACTGTACATTGACATGGCAGTTTTAGACTCTATTCCACAGTGAAAAACAATGTTCCTTGTTAATAGCACTCTAACCAAAGCTGAAGTGGGAGGTGGTGTGGGTGAGCCAGGCAAAAAAAAAAAAAAAGTTCTCATTAGATTGCAGTGTGTGAGGAATGGTGGGGAAAGAAGACAAAGGACATCTGCGGCCACAGAAATGAACCCGCCCAGTGTGAGACATCCTAATAGAGCTGCTCTTATAATGAGACAATGGGAAGGCTAACTCGAGCTCTTCACTTCAGTCTGCCTGGGCAAACAAAAAACATGAGAATCACACACTGCATTCTGGTCCCTCGTGCTCATTATTCCTTATTGCATCTTCATCTCTATGTCTCTTTATAGATGAGCTCGACTTCTCCAATCTTCCTCTTACACACACTTTTACACCCTGCATGTGTGCAAATGTGTCCCATTTTCTTTTTATCAGTTGTGTGTATATTGAATGTCTTTCTGTGTGTGTGTGTGTGTATGTCTGTGTGTGTGTGTGTGTGTGTGTGTGTGTGTGTGTGTGTGTGTGTGTGTGTGTGTCTGTGTGTGTGTTAGTGTGTGTGTGTGTGTGTGTGTGTGTGTGTGTGTGATTGTGTGTGTGTGTGTGTGAGTGTGTGTGTATTAGCAACACCTGCACATACTGCATGATCTACAAAGTCTGCTCTGAGGGTATAATCTCATTCCCTCCTGTTGAATATTGATATTCACCAAAAACAAAACTCGCACACCAGGATCTGTAAGATAAATTGATTAAGTGCAGACAGGTGTGTGTGTGTGTGTGTGTGTGAAGGGTATTTTGCAACACTGTGCTCCATGTGCAGGTTTCTGGACGGCAAGCTGCTGGATATCAACAAGGAGTTCCAGCCGTACCTGGGCCAGGGCGGTCGCATCCTGGAGATCCGCTCGCCGGACATCGTTGCCAGCGTGAAGAAGGCTGCGCAGGCGGTGGGCTACACGGAGGGCGCTCTGCTCGCCCTGGCCATCATCATCATCCTCTGCTGCATCCCCGCCATCCTCATCGTCATGGTTACCTACAAACAGTAAGTGACAGCAATAATGAGAGAATGCAGAGTGTTAAACAGTCAGCATGTCGGCTGTGTGTACGCTGAGGTGGAAAAAAAACACACACACTTCCCACTTTTCGAAAAATCTCATTAATGTGCCGACACATGATTTAGGCCCACAGGGAGTTTTGCAGTAGAGGCAGGTTTAGATGGATTGCTGTTTTCATTCGGCTGTCACAATAGCAGTTCCCATTTGCCTTGTGGCCCAAGGTGAGGCTCGCTGCTATTCTCAGTAACGAAGCATCAGTTCAGAGGGAAATTGACAAAAGGTCTTGTGAAAAGAAAATGGAACGTCAGAGCGACGTTCAAGACAAAAGCGGAAGGCAGAGGACAAAAGAGATGGAGTGTCAGAGAGGATGACAGATATCCATATGGAAAGAAAATAAGAGGACAGAAAAGGCATGCAGGGTACTCTGTGGTGTGTGTGTGTTGTTGTGTCTGTGTGTGTGTTGGTTTGTGTGTGCTCTCACACGCGTGTGTGTGCCTGACAGAAAGCGAGAGAGACAAAGAAGTGTGTGCCAGAATGTTAAAGCAAGGAAACAGGAGCAGACAGAAAGGCAGATAAATAGTGAGAGACAATGAAGAGAGAGATCTAGAGAGGCATGTGCCAGGTATCAAGCACACCCTGTCTGTGCGATTAGCCATGCTTAAGGAGCTAATCTGGCAGGATGTTCCGTGTGAAAGCAGATTAATTAGTGGCTGTTTTTTTTCCCTGTATTTTTCTCTACAGCTATTACTGCCATGCCAAGTGTTCATGACTCACAAAGCCTACCACAATGCACCGCATGGCTCACATTTCACATGTCATTTACCTCAGAAAGGCAGCGGAGAGCTTTGCCGCTAACGCTAAATGCTAACTCTGGGCCCCAGGAGGAGCTAGCTAGCCAGTTTTGTGGGATTTTGATGGGCGACTGGGGAGCCCTAGCTGGCTGCTCAGAGACTCTAAGTGGGCCCCAGACCTGCTCGGCCCAGACATCAGTGGAGGCCCTGATGCTCAAAGTGCACACACACACACACGCACACGTTATACTAGATGCTTGTTATATGTGCGTCAGCCCACACACACACACACTCACACACATAAACAAACTAACAGATGGTCCACATTCTGTTGAAATTCCATTTTTTTAGGGTTTACAGAGGAGAGGTCAGATAGTTACAACAACAATAAGCACTATTATGGTTACAATGATGATGATGATGATGATGATGATTGCAGTGATGATGATTGCAGTGATGACATTGTCTAGTCACAGCAGGAGTCGGTGTGTTTGATGTTTGAGGTGTTTTAAATCAGATTGAGAGGCCTGCAGCTGGTTGATGCAATGCGCTAGGACATCTCTCATTCCCCGTCTGCCCACTGAATAATGGAAGGAAGAACAACAGCGAACAACAAAGAGCGAGCTGCAAAGCTCTGTTTGACTTTCAGAACACTTGAATCAGGCTCTCAGTTTGAATTGGACAGGAAGCAGCAGATGTGTGTGTGTGTGTGGAGAGAGCTGAGAGAGAGAAAGAGAGAAAGAGAAAGAGCGAGTGAAAGAGAGTGTTCCATGTGGACTGATAGAAAGATGGCTGCCCAGAACATTAAGATTACCCGTGTTGAAGAAGACTTGCATGAATTATTCCCTCTCTTCCACCTAGTGTGTTTTTCAAAAGTTCCTTCAGAATGCCTTAAACATTAAGATTGAATGAAATGTCTTGCCAGGAAAGACAAAAGCGAAGCATGTGATATGCCACATTTTCATCAATGTTTTAGCCCTGCTTTTTGTGTTAACAAAGTATGTCTCTGCTAACAAGCTAACACTTTACTCTTCCTCTCTCTTTCTCCCCATCCACATTCCTGCCGTCCCTGGATCATCCGTCCAACAGATTCAAAGAGTAAGTGACATTTCTGGGTTTCTCAGTTTCTCAGTGAGTCGGACAGCTCAGTTAAGGCTCTCCTTTTACATATGATCATATATATCAAAGAGCTGAAATGGAGACGCTAGCACAGACGGACGTCCAAGCTCTGTGTGAACTGGGTTCAGACACAGGTTGTGTCTCATGTTTGAAATGTTAAACATCCTTTTTGAAAAAGGCTTCTGAGGGAGATGTTCATACTGATAATAACAATAGCAGCCTAGCAGCTAATACATCTTGATCGTGATCTTCCCCTTTGAGTCATTAAATATTCTCTTTTCTAATATCTGAAGTCTGATGAGACCTTGTTGAACCCCTCCGCAGGAGACAGGCAGAGTGTTCCAAAACTGCCCGCATCCAAGCGGCACTTCCCCCCAAGACTGCTGCCCCTCCTCCTCCAAAAGCCGGAACCAATCTCTACGAGGAGCTAGGAGATGGCGGCACGTAAGTTACTTACCTGAATGACTGAATGTTTGTGCAACTGTTTGTGTGTGTGCGCGCGTGCTTGTAAAGATGTTAATCACATACTCTTTATTGACAGCTTCTGTCACAGCAATCTTCACAGATTTAGAGCCAGAGACTCATCCCCTTCCAATACACTGTGTGTGTGGGCGTGTGTGTAACTGTGTGACACTAACATCATGTATCATTCGGAACCATTGTGTTTATCTGCCTGTTTTTATACTACCTTGGTGCACAATAGTGCGGAAGTGCATGACTTGCATTCATTGGTGGAAAAAGCCAGTGTACGGCTTGCCAGACAGGTCGCCTGAATGCTTATCATGGCTTCGAGCTGAAATTACCAGACTAAAAGCGTTGTGTAATGCATAAGGTTGTATTTCTCTCGCAGGGTCAGAGTTTAATGGGAAAGGCGATATATTCCCTTGATTTCATGCCTTATGGCTTAATGTCTCTCTTCTTCTTTTTTGCTGAGAAAGGTACTTTCAGATCGACTATTTGTTTTCCCTTTAGGTTGTTGTTTTTTATTATTTGTTTCATTGCTGCTATGCGCCATTTGAAATTTGGGACACACCTCCTATAAATGCTGTTGAATTCAACTGCTTTGCTAAAGACCTGTCTGAATGCCCAATGAAATTGTAATGCTTTAGCTGTGATCTGATTGACTGCTGGCAAAGGCCTGTGTCCTGATGTGATGTTGATTTAAGGCAAGCTGAGCAAATGTAGCAGCTAACAGAGAGAGTTTAATTAGGGTTCCTACTTCCTTCAATACACACTGCATTAAGTCTTTCTGCAGCAGGTTTACCTAAGGAAGCCTTTGTGTGTGTGTGTGTGTGTGTGTGTGTGTGTGTGTGTGTGTGTGTGTGTGTGTGTGTGTGTGTGTGTGTAGGATTATGCTGTCTTTGTAAGGTTAGTCCTTTAAGGTCTTTATGGACAATGTATTTTAAAGGCCACTTGTGGTATTTATGATTCTAAAAGAAACATATGTCTGAATATTTAAAAAGCAGATTATAAATCATCTTACATTATTCATCTGTAGGCTTTCTCATGATTACATATTGCAATGTATTCACTGTTGTAAAAATATTTACTATTCAGGAATCATACATAACAGACAGCACATGTGCCTCACATTACCATATCCATGTATTTTAAATCATTTCTACATCCTTTCCTGTCATCACTTTGTACAATGCTCAAAGTCATTGTCATCTGTTTTTCTCTATGTCTGTTTTCTCATCTGTTTTCCTTTTGCATTATTCAGTCACGCATTCTTTCTCTCCTATCTCTTTTTATGCATCTATCTCTTATTGTCTCCATCTCCCCGCCACTATATCCTGCTTGCTGCTTGGCATTCATGGCTATTGTAGCTTGCAGTAAGTATATTACCTGTTCTGTCCCTCCCCATTGATAAGTTAGCCTACTCATAGCAATTGTGACTGACAATTTTGTAGAACAGAACAAACAAAATACAAATCACAGAAGTCTTGAATAAAGCTTTTGCACCAAGGGCTGCCTGTAGCTGTGTGCTGTTTAGATGCCTCAAGGCTAGTTAACTAGACTAGTTATTAATGTTGTGTGTTGCAATCGATCTGTCCCTCAGCTAGCTATGCCCTCACTCGTACTGGTTGACTAACTTGTGAATCTATCCCTCCCTTCATGCCCGTGTCTGGGTAAGTCTGTGTTTCTCCTCGATACCTTGACACATCTCACATCCCAGAGTGCTGACAGCTTTACTGGCTTTTGTCAGAGAGAGTCTTACCCTCTAATTTTTGAACATGTTTAAAATCAGAAACGAATTATCAATCTCTGCTGAATTATCTGCAACAAGAACTTAATACTACACATGCTACTCAACCTGATGCTAGACAGCAACCATGTAAGATTTGCTTATCAGTGCTGAACTACCCAGCAGAATTACAGCAACCAGCTAGATCTTCACACCATTCACGCCTACTGCTACTGCTACTACTAATGCTAATGGCACAGCCTGCTGTCTACCTCCTAATGTGCAGAGAAAAAGATTAAACCCAACATGGGACTACTGACATGAGGATGAGTAAACGACAGTAGTTTCTTATTTAGCCAAACTTCCTGCATGATTTGATGTCAATTTTCAAATATTTAATTTTTTTTTTCTATTCTATTTTAAAAAAGAAAATCTATTACAGTCCATTTGATTTCATTTTCCTGTGAGGGTCAAAAAGGATTTTGGGATCATGTCATTCCTCCTCTCATCCCTCTCCTCTTCCTCCTCCTCCTTTTGTCTATACATCATTATTTCTACTGTACTTTTTTTCAATCCTTTCTATCTCTCTCTCCTGTCCTCCATCCATCCCCCCTCTTCTCTGGCTCAACCTCCAGACGACACAGGAAGTCTGTGATCGAGGAAGTAGACCGCCAGCGTCTCATCAGCTCTACAGCAGCGCGGGCAATCGCTGCCCACCAGCAGTGCACTGCCAACGGCACGATCCCCTGCTTCCTGCCACGCTCCGAGAGCACCGTCACCCTCCTGTCCGACAACCATCCGCTCACCACTCCCAACCCCCTCTACCAGGAGGGTATGCAGTCCACCCAGCCCAGCCCGGACCCCAGCAGCCTGGGCCGGCCACCTTCCTCCCCCCAGTCGCCCTCCTCCGGCAGCCGGGGCCTCCTCTGGGCCCGCAAGAAGCCAGATGAGGAGCTATGGGACTCTGAGTCGGAGTCGGATGAGGAAAGGTCTGGTTTCCATGGGAGCAGGGATGAGCTTGAGATGGAGCTGGAGCTGCTGAGTGGGCGGAGCTCTTTGGCCAAGCTGTCGGTGCGGGAGCAGGCGCGGCACTTTGAGCAGCAGGCGTCAATGGTCGAGCAGCAGCGGAACACACCGGCCCGGGACCCTCGTGGGGACTCGCTGGATTTCGACAACCTGCTGCTGTTCCCCAGCACGCCTCAGCACAGCCTGGCCTCAGTGGGCAAGGACGTGCCGCCCAGCATCATCGTCACTGGCGACGACGGCGAGACGGCTCTGCCCGTGCCCCGCACCACACCGCCCGTCCTGCGCAAGTTCAGCTCCAGCATCTCCAGCTATATGACGGTGGGGCCCTGTGAGGTGCTGGTGGAGATCATCCCTGACCCCCCCGACCAGCCTCCGCCCCCGCCCCCTTTCTCAGCCAGCCTCACCATGACTCCCTCACCCTCCCTGTCCTCAACTGATCTTGCCCTCTCCCCTCCCACCTCCCCCAGTGCCCTCACCCCTCCTCCCCTCCTCAGGAGCTTCACACCTCCTCCCATCTCCCCCAGTTCTCCTCCACACCTCCCCCCGTCCTCCCCCTTCCATGGGGTAACGCTGCGCCCCATATCCCAGCGGGCCACGTCGACCCCAACCCCCACATCGCTGCTCCAGCTGGAGAATGGACAGGGGCCGAAGCAAGGCCTGAAGGGGATCCTGAAGAACCTGGACACATCGTCCACCGGCCCGAATCTGAACGCTCCGGCAGACAAGAGCACCAGACAGACTCCCAAGAGCACCAAGTTCCTGCTGATCGAAGACGCGGCAGAGAGAACGGACAGCCTCGGGCCCAACGGAAAACTGACTCAGCCAGGCTCCGACGCAAACGAGGTTCCACAGTCGCTCCGTGACTCAGACTCAGATAACGTTTATCACGAACTCTCCACCAATTTCTGACCTCATCTCTCTCTCTCTCTCTCTTTGTCATCACTTCCTTCTATCTCTCTTAGAGTTCCTTAGAGTTCGCTGTCATCTCTTTTTTCTCGTTGTGTCAACATTTCATACTTTCTCAGAATAACTCTGAAATTCAGCTCTCAGATATATATTGGGGGGGGAAGGGTAAAAAAAAGTATTTTTTGTAAAGTTTATGTAATACGTATGTTTGATATATCAGATATGGTTTTTATTGCAGTTTTCTCAGCCCATACCATCACGGAAATTGAGAGACTTGTAGATTTAAGAGGCAGATTTCGACCCTCTCTGCACATCAGTGTATTTGGGTGTGCTTTAATGATGAATGTGATGAAAAAGCTGGTGATATTGGTGATGATGATGAATGTGATCCGCATGTCCTCATGTCCAGTATTAAGAGTATACATATAAAGATACGCCACGCTGCATGTCTCTGTCTTTCCTCATTCTTTGTACATTTTCACTCATCACTCACCCACATTTTCCTCTATCTTTGACATCTATATACCTGTGGGTACCGTACATCTATTCATCTAAATACTGCAACCCTTTGTACACATACAGTCTACAGTACCAGTCAAAAGTGTCCTTCTCATTCAATGTTTTTTCTTTATTTTTATATACATTTTCTACAGAAAATCTTCAATCTACAAAAGACATCTAAACTATGAAAGAACACCTATGGAGTAAACAAAAGTAGTAAACAAAAAACAAACCAGAATATGTTTGTATATTTTACATTTTTCAAAGTAGCTACTTTTTGCTTTGATGACAGCTTTCACACATAATGCCTATATGGCCACACACTCCTATTGCAGACGTCCATACAGTTTCAGTACATTTTACAAACGTCAGAAATTTGAAATCTACTAAAACACCCGTACTTCATTTTCTGCCAGCTTAACAATTTCATTATACTGTATATTGCATTCCAATGTAGAGGCAAGGGAGTTTCTGCTCCTCTGAGCCGTATTAAGCGAGAAGCATGTGCCATAACAGTAGGCCATAGTGATGTGTGTGTGTGTGTGTGTGTGTGTGTGTGTGTATGTGTATGTGTGTGTGTGTGTGTGTGAGTGTGAGTGTGTGTGTGTGTGTGTGTGTGTGTGTGTGTGTGTGTGTGTGTGTGTGTGTGTATGAATGTGAGTGAGTATTCTTTTTTCAGTGGGCACCCTCACATTTACTCTTTTGATACTGTATATGCCCTCACATACAGTATAGTCCAAATCCAGTCCATATGATCACATAGGTTGTTCTGGGAAGGTGCAGCTTTTGAACAGCTCAGAGCAGACACATGAGTTAGCATCTGGTGAGAGTGAAAGGATAGATGTACATTAATTATGACACACACACACACACACGCACACTTACTAACTACTCGTAAGGCTTGTTGTAGTATGTGCTCAAGGAAGAGTACCCTCTGAATGTATATCTAATTGCCTTGATAAAGTCTCGGCCCTAACCAGACATTTATTAAGCAATGATAATGTGGGCTTTCTGCTCGGTGCTCTGTGTTATTCGGACCTTTGTCTTTTTCCTGTCTTCTTTCACTCACGGAGGTTTCTCAGTTTATCTGTAGCTTGTCTCCGTTTCAGGAACCCTTCATTTATTCTCCTCGTCAGTCAGAAAGGCATGGGATCATCTGAAAGAGAAACATATGAATGGTGGGGTGTAGTAATTAGTCGTAGTGCTGACGCTTGTACCCTGTCGCAATGTGGCTTTATCTCCAAGAAGAAGAAGTGGAACGTTTTTTTCCTTCTTTCCCTGTAACTTTAAAAACAATATTGTAGTGTTGGATGCACCCTCAAGCTCGCTCCTGAGGTGAAAGAATTGCAAGCCACAGCATTCCTGTTGTCTTGACACATAGTGACAGTTCTTTATCTTTAACCAGCTCCTCCTGTATCTTATTTCACAGTCAATTGTTACAGCGCTGTAGTGCATTAGATTAGTGTATGTGTGGCTGTTAGAAAAGAATAAAGAGCCTGGCGAAATGCATTGGCACAGCTGTCCAGCGGAATGCCTGCATTTAAATGTGAATTGTTATTCCTTCTCCTTCTCACCTTCTCCCTTTTTTCTCACTCTCTTGCAGGAGACGTGGAGGGTACGGCAGAGAGGTGCGTTATGACTATTTATCTTTTCTTGCTCTCTATCATCACCCCCCCACACACGCATTTTTTTTCCATCATCATACACTTAAAGGCTGGGAAGTGTGCTGTTTTTCATCTTCTATCTGTCGATAAGTGCTGGAGGGGGAGGGGAGTGGGGGGGGGGGCGTGCTACCTGGAATGTGGAGGAGATGGATGGGAGATGCTTTATCCACCTCTAATGCACCTGACTGGAGAGATATTAGATGTTTGATGTGCACCATGTTTTATATTTCTTATCTTGAGTCCCCCCACACGGCATGTTAGTATAAGTGATTTTTTCCCCCCATCTCACTCTATTTCATTGTGATGTATGTGATTGAAGAGAAGCGGGTTTGCGGAAAGCAAAGAAAGGAAATAAATTGCATGATTTGCTGACTCACCAGAACCAGTTCTCAGCCAATCCATTCTGTCATGTCAGTCATGGCCATTTATTGTACCGTCAAATGTTTCCACTCTTTTAATCTCGGCCTGTTATAAAGGTCCCGTTTGCTTTGCCCTCTGCTTTATTCCTTCTTTTCATCTCCTGACGTTTATTGTCCCTCGCTTCCCTTACTTCTCCCCCTCACAAACTCTCTCTCTCTTTCTCTCTCTCTCTCTCTCTCTCTCTGTCTTCCTGT
>NC_137910.1:20197109-20206410 GCF_963457725.1 Sprattus sprattus | reverse complement strand
GGCAGACCTGTCCCCTCTTTGACACGCTGTCTCTCAGGAACACAGCATACTAAGTGAGAGATTAAATGGAGTCATTAACTGTAAGCCGTTCCAAAAGGATTCTGCCACTCTTCAAAGCCTCCTGTGGGACCCAACCAAAAACCCAAGGAACTAATCAATTGTGCCCAATGCATTAGGTTTGCACAGTATTTAGGACCCCCCTCCCAACCTCCATCCCTCCCTCTCTCTCTCTCTGTCGATGTCTCTATCCCTTCATCCCTTGTTAATTTGTTATCTATTAGTGTTTATCCCTCTCTTTTGAAATTAGTTGGGACATAGCTATTGAATTCTGTACCGCAAATGAATCCCTTGGTGAGGGACACAAAGGCTGAGAAAGGGGTAGAGAGACGAAGAGAGAGAGAGAGAGAGAGAGAGAGAGAGGAAGAGATAGAGCGAGAGAGAGAGAGGAAGAGAGAGAGAGAGACACACAGAGAGAGAGATAGAGACAGATAGAGGGGTGGGAGACGGTATGTGCTTGGGAACAGAACTAGAGAGAGAGAGAGAGAAAGTCGGAGAGAGAGGAAGGAAGAGGGATTAGCTTGTGTGTGAACAGGCTGTTGTAAGCACATTCCATATGGTGTATAGAAAATCTGGATGGCAAGGTTACGAAGGAACAGATGCTGGCAGGATGTTGTGTGCTGAACTGTGGCGCATACGTGTGTGTGTGTTGTGTGTATGTATGTGTGTGTGTTTGCTGCCCCCTAGAGAGATGCCACCGCACTCACTCTGACAACGGGCTTTGAGGCGATGCTAGCCTTACATTTATCAGCCAGGTGGACCCATTAGACAAGGTTGTGTAGGGTGATGATAGTCTTTGGGGCACAGAGATGGCTCATTATGTGTTGTCATATGAGAAGAACTTGCATCCTGCTCCTGTTTAATAATGATAAATTAAAGATGCATTTGAGGCACTTGTCAGAGCTGAAGGAAAGAAGGGATTCTCTCTCTCTCTCTCTTTCTCTCTCTCTTCCTCTCTCTATGTCTCTATCTCTCTCCCTCTCTATTTCTCTCTCTCTCTCTCCCTCTCTCTTTCTCTCTATGTCTAGCTCCCTCTCTCTGTTTATCTCTCGTTTCTTTTCTGCCTCCCTTGTTCTTCTGTATCCCCAGTAGTAATTATCCCCCATTATCCCCTCAAAGGCAATTATCCGCATACCTCCTAAACTACCACTGAGCAGATACATGTTCCGCCCACTGCTGATGCATGCATGCATTGTGCCGTTTATTTGATGGAAATGAGTGAGCTGTAAGCGGGTTAATCACTTGGGCTATTTGTTCCTGTCTGCCTCGCACCAACTGCCCCGCCTCTCTGAATTAATCCAGGATCAATCAAGGCCTCAGACGACATAGCTAAACACATATTCACATGAATCTTCCCCCATAATTTATTACAAATGTGAGAACTTGTGATATGTGTTTCTAGGAATGGCCTTGTGCTAACTGAGAACCCAGTAGAGCATGTGGTGGCATTTAAGACTGTTAGCGAGCTATGGGATCTGTCAGGGACCTGTGGACATCTATGATCTATTTCCAGCGTCGACACTGCAGCGCTAAGGGTGGCTAAGACCTTAATCTGCTCCTCACCCAGACGCGTGTAATCTCCTGGGGTAACAAAACATGTTCTTAACGTGCAATAATGATGCTGTGTTTGATCCGAGGTGCAGTATAGTCACCCATGGTTGGTACACACACACACAATCTTAATAAACACACTATTGCGACCCAGTGGCCGACGGCTTTATTGGGGTTTGCTGTGAGGAGTCAGCATCATGTTGTCTGTACCTTATCATCAGTTACAACTTAAGTAATAAAGACATTACTCATTAACAAGTGAAAGTCCACTGAATGGAATTCACACTGATTATTTGCCACCTTAGAAAGTTTTTATCGATGTATTTATTTAACTCATAATTTTTGATGGTTGCAGATTCTTCCCCGACTGAGGGCAGGCCATAAATAAGTTTCTGTAATGATCTCTTCACTCTGTTCTCTTCTTTCCTGCCCACTCTATGGGCTCTCTAACAGCTATGATATTCCTCAGTACGGCAGTCGCAGGAAGCTCCTTCCTCCGGGCCGTATGTATGATGAGTATGGGGAGGTCATCATGGAGGATGATGGCTATTACTTTGAGGTACCTCATCCACTGCAACATTATCAGTTTAATCAATATACATTATTTACATTATAAATATGTTATAATTACACAATTATATGCAGATTAAATAACTAACAGTAATAATCAAGTTATTTCCACAGCTGCAGTGTGGATGAGACTGGTTCAGTCATGATCATTATACATGTGAAATTAACACACTGACACACCTTTTTTGAAGGTCTCGGTTCAGTTCAGCAATTACGAATATGAGTCTTTTTAATTGTACAGATGCTCCTTAGTTCAAAGTTATAGAGTGGGTCTGTAGTGAGGCCGGTGCATCAAAGCAGAGCAACAGTTAACCTCATTCTCCATATAAAAGGTGGTAACGCTTGCCAATGTATTGCTATTGGCGTGGGCCATTTAATCAAATCTAAAAACAAAATGAGGCTTCTGGCAAGTACCTTATATCATGACCTGAACAATTTAGTAGAGTCTTCCAAATTTAGCCCGATACAAATTTGCTTCAGCCCCTGTAAGAAACTGTGTTCGGGGTGGAAGCCCTTTTTCTGTCAAGACATAAAGCTTGTGTTCAGTATCCTCAGTATCCTGGCTCAGATAAAAAAGTTCACTTTCGAGTCTTCAGTGAGAAATCTATAATAAGCCTCAGGCTCCTGCTAGTGTTAATGTTTTAGAAAGATGCACATCTCGGGTGGCTGTGCTTACACGCCATGCCATGTCTGTGTCGAAAATGAATTAATCAAAACCTACTTATGAGACGTATTGTAAACTTCAACATGACAGCCTTCAGTATAAAAGTATCCTGTGCCATATCTCAGAAAGTACTTTGTTATTGAAATGATGTCACTGCCACAGGGCCGGGGAAGAGGGAGGGGGAGAGGGAGAGGCCGTGGCAGAGGACAGGTGGGCTTCCGGGACCTTCCACCGGAGGAGGAGGAGGAGGAAGAGGAAGAGGAAGAGGAGCCCGCCGAGGCTGAGGCTGAGCCGGCTCCTCCTGAGGCCGAGGCAGTCGCTACTCCTACTACCTCTCCATGGAAGAAGGCCAAGGTGTTTGGCATGTTTGGCAAGGAGTACGCCAGGCTGACGTCAGCACGGCGCATCGGCAGCCAGGAGAGCCTGACAGGGGGCCCTAGCACGGAGCCGCAGCCCGAGCCAGTCACAGCCCGCAGCCGGCTGGGCAACGCGCTGAAGCGCATCAGCATTGGGGCCAAGCTGAAGGCCAGACGCAAGTCCCAGAGCAGCAAGAGCGCCACCGAGGGCGAGGAGGACGAGAAGAAGTCCAAGGTGTCCATCAGCGTGAGCGAACCTGAGGCCAGTGGGAGCGGCTCCGAGGTAGAAGACCGCAAAAAGAAGAAGGAGAAGAAGAAGAAGAAGAGGGGATCAGACGAGGAGGATGAAGATGAAGACGAGGAGGAGGCATCCGAGAAGAGCAGTGTGGCAGAATCCTCAGAGGATAAGGATTACCTCAAGGTTGATCTGGACCGAGATGACGCCCTGGAGAGCACAGTGGACTCGGAATCTGAGCCTGAGGAGCCTGGGGAGTCAGACGAGGAGAGCAAGTCCAAGTCCGAGAAGGAATCTGGATCCGAGAAGGAATCTGGATCCGAGAAGGAATCGGGAACAGAAAAGGAGTCCGGCACAGAGAAAGGATCTGAGTCGGAGTCAGAGAAAGCATCTGGATCTGGATCTGGCTCAGGATCAGGATCAGGATCAGGATCAGGATCTGGATCTGGATCAGGATCAGGATCAGGATCTGGATCCGGATCAGGATCTGGATCTGGATCTGGATCTGGATCTGGATCAGGATCAGGATCAGAGAAAGAGTCCGGCACAGAGAAAGGGTCAGAGTCAGAAAAGGAGTCCGAATCAGAGAAAGAGTCGGGATCTGAGAAGGCTTCGAGCTCAGAAAAAGAGTCAGGAACTGACAAAGAATCTGGCACAGAGAAAGAGTCGGGATCCGAGGAGGAGTCAGACACAGAGAAGGGCTCAGAGGAAGGATCTGAGGAAGAGGAGGACGAAGACGAAGATAAAAGCACCGTGTCTGGGACACCTCCGGGCAGTGGCACAGCCAGGGAAAGTGGTGATGCAAGTGGCTCAGAGAGTGCCAGTGGTAGCGGTAGCGGCAGTGGTAGTGGTAGCGGCAGTGCTGCTGAGAGTGGTAGTGCTGCTGAGAGCGGTAGTGCCGCGGAGAGCAGCGAGGGTGGCTCCCAGGTGTCCTCGGCCCGCTCCTCCGTGAGGTCCAGTGCCGTTGCCAGCAGTAAAGGCGTTTCGGAGAGTGAGGGCGAGAGCGGCACGGGCACGGGCGGAAGCTCCATGGAGGGCGCCTCCGAGACGGAGGCTACCGAGGACGAGGACCTGGTCTCTGACGCCAGCTCTGCCATCAGCGAGGGGAGCTCCACCAGCCGACGCTCGCACAAGTCCGCTGTCACCCACAGCTCCCAGGAGCCCCTTGATGAGGAGGGCGTGGAGGAGGAGGAAGAGGATGAAGAGGATGAGGAGGATGAAGGGACAGAGGCAGAGGAGGGTAAGGAGTCGGCGGACGAGCTTAGCGACAGTGGCGTGTCACAAAGATCCAGTGTGTATTCACCCCCGGGAAGTCCCTATGCCACCGAAACCAGCATGGCAAGCTCAGAGGAAGGCTTTGGAGGACTGTCACCCATCACTGAGGTGGACGAGGATGCACTGTCCTCAGACAAAACAGAGGACAGTGAGGCCGAAGGTGACACCACTGCCTTTTGATGAAGAGAAAAACTAGAAGGTTGGAAGTAAGACTTTAACTTTAGTTTGGTTTGGAGAGGATTGGAGTGGTTTGGTTTGGTTTGGTTTGGTTTGCTCATACTGAGGCATGGACTGCATCCTTCTGGTCTTACAATTTCTCCTCTATCCTCATACATCTCTGTAAAGCAGAAACAACTTCTTCAACTTCTCTTGTGTAGACAACTGTCTTTTTTATAACACCCTTCTCTCTCTCTTTTTGCTTAAACCTTTTGGTTTTCCTAGACTGAAACCTGTTTTCATCTTCAGGCTTCTATCTCTTACTGTGAGAGAGCTGATTAACTCAGCTTTACTGTAGTGAATAGCAAAGCCTTTCCGAAGCGTCTGTGTGTTCCTTCTGATCTCAGGCTGTCGAGTCTCAAAATAGTACCTCTGTGTGTGTGCATGTCTGTTACTTGAGTACATTTACATGAAAATAGTTCTTAATCTTTCTTAATTTTTACATCCAAGTAGGCCATAATGTCTATTAATAATTCATGCTCATCATGCTCATCTTAATGCTTGTGCTTCCCCTGTCTAGCCTCCTGGGCGGAGGACACGTGTCAAGCTGGTCCTGGATGGCGAGACCACCAGCTCCACCGGAGACGACAGCGCTCCGGACGTCCAGCGCAACAACCGAGACCCGACCACAACCACCACCACCCCCTCCACCACCACCACCCCCACCAGCACCCACAGCACTCACAGCAACCTCAACGGCTCCGTCTACCTCGCCCAGAACGGCTCCATCATCCGCACGTGCCGCCCCCCCCACCCCTACGTGCACACCCTCCCCCACACCAACAACTTCAAGCAGGGCTCGCCCGGACGCCTGGCCAAGCAGTTCAAAAAGATGGACAAGCTGGGCATTACACACGAGGAGCAGCTCCCGCTCAACGGAACTGCCGACCACACCACGTCACAAATCAACCTGAACATCGGGCTCTCCAACAGCACGCTGGGCTCGGGTCACGGGTTGGGATACGACAGCTGTGGCAGCTCCAAGGCTGACGTGCCAAACAAGGTGCCGCCGTCGTCAGTGCCGATGCAGCAGAGGAACGGCAGGGGGCGCTGTGGGATGGAGCGAGAAACAGCCGTCGACAGTGAGGACGGCAAGGACTGCTCGAAGACGCCGAGCGACCACACGGTGTCAGAGGACGAGGAGCTGTGGATGGGGCCGTGGAACAACCTTCACATACCAATGACCAAACTCTAATGAACATACATAGAAATACACACAATTACATGTACACACCAACACGCACATTTGACGTTCTCTCCATAGCTGTAGTTTCATTCTGAAGCTTCCTTCTTTTTCTTCCTTTTCAGTTGTGAATTTTTACGACTTGGTTTTATTTACTTTTTATTTCAATGATCAAACAAACTGAACATGTCAACATTTTTTATATGCCTCTCTGCTCTGTATGCAGCTGCCACTACTGACAAAAAACAGTGGTGTTGATATTTGTACTACCTGTCCAAATCACTGACAGGAACCGTAAAGGAAAACAAATGAATGCTGACGCTGACGATGATGATGATGATGATGATGATGATTATAATGGATTTGGCTTCTGTGATCATGACAAAGATAAGTGCAATGAATGCAACAGTGATTTTCATAATGATTATAAAAGTTATATAAATTGTGACTATAGTGATGATGATGATGATGATGATGATGATGATGATGATGATGATGATGATGATGATAAATACACAGCACTGTTACCCAGGCAAGAAATGCCTGCTTATTTGAGTAGGTATATTTAATGTGTCCACTTGTTGGCTGTGAAAAAACTGTAGCAGACTTAATCTTTTGTTATCATTGGATATTGTCTTACGATTATGTGATTGATTTAAAAGATAATATACATTTTGGCATCCTTTCATTGACAGTAAATCACGGTTGCTTTTACCAGTCAGAGATTAAACCTGTATCTTTAAAATGATTGTGACTTATTTTTAAAAAAAAGAAATGGATATTCCTCAGAAATGCAGTTTTATACAACTTACAGTAAATATATACATCAATGCTTTTTTATGACGTCAGTGTTTCAGATTAATTATCATATTTTATTTGATGCTGTTATGAAAATAAATTAACATTTTAGTATTAGATTTTGTTTTCTTTTGTACTGATGAAATTATAAAAAGAATTTGGATATTTCGGTATTTCAGAGTATATGAAAATGTAATGCAAACATATTTGTCAATAAAATGGCAATGTGCTGATTTTTGTAACCAAAGTTTTTCATGAGTTTGAAAGCTTTTTTGGTGGCTTCAAAAGTGAGACAAATACACTCTTTATTGCCTTGAATGTTAACTTAGTTATCAGATTTTAGTACCACATCAGTAGCATACCAGGCTGTTGTTAGAGGCTGTGCAGTAATGCCACTTTTGACCCATAGGGGTTGCCTCTGTCCTTCTTAGTGGAGAGAATGAGCATTATGACTTGACTGATGATGTTTCACTTCTGTCAACATCAAAAGAATATGTATTATTTGTGTATTCCTGAATTAAGGCCAGTAAAAGTTTATCTAAGTCACTGTCATAAAAAAAGAAAAGGGGATCCTCCCGAGGTTTGGACAACAAACAGAACGAGGCTAAGCAGGAAAGCTTAAAATGCCGAGCTAACCTGTTCAATCTCATTCGCACGTATCAATGTTCTCACAAGCAAGCATGAGAGAACTCCACCGCACATTCAGAGTTTAACATGAGTCAGAAAGACAGACGTAGGAGAGGTTTTTTTTTTTTGTTGTTGTTTTTAGGTCTGAAGAGAGAACCGGATGCTGTCTGTTGGCCTCAATGCTTCAGGAATGTGCTTTTGAGACGTGATGGACCAGGGAGTATGCTGTGTTTTTGAGGTGTCTCACGCTCCACCTGATTCACAAACAGGTCCTCACCACTGTTGTTTCCCCATCAGCAGAGGGAGCCAAACCCAGCTCTTTGATGGTGGTTAGTAATTGAGGTTTAACTTGGAGCTCTGTGGCTCAACGGTGTGTCTGACTCATGTGGACTGAATGTGTTTGTGCATGTGTGTCTGTGACTGTCTGTGTATGCATGTGTGCATTTGTGCATGTAGTTTTTCAGTAGTGTGCTTTGCATGATTCAATTCCCTTCCTCGTATATAGATGTACCCTGTTGCGTCACAGCGCAGCTGCACACTACCGGTTTGAAGGAGCTAGAAGAGCTAACATTATAGACCACAGTCTAATCAGCTTTAACATGTGTCTGTGCCTGTGTGCATAAGCACAAGCATGGAGATTTTATTTGTGCATGTTTACTCCTATATGTAGTGTGTGTGTGTGGTGTATGCGTGTGTGTGTGTGTGTGCATATCTGTGGCCCCCTGCAGCTGAGTGACTGACAGCCTTAAGTGTAGATGCTGTGATGAGGGATAATTGTGCGGTTAAGAGGCTATTTTCTCACCACAGCTGAAAGTCAGTGATGAATGGAGCAGTTGTTTTTGGCTTATCAAGTGCTCTCATGCCCAGGAAACGCTCAAGAGCTTTTCAGGCTCTTCGTTCCTCCTATTCAAAGACTATATCCTCTGTTTTTTTTTTGTTTTTTTTTCTCTGTCTACATACCCCCTCTCTTCTCACAGATAGTCATTTGGATATCCACCATGCAGTTGACATGTGTTGGATCTATCTCCGGAACCCTGACCTCAGATATGAAAGCTCTGAGAGTGAAAGGTCTGATGAATATGAAGGCCCTGCAGGGAAGTTACTGGGGAGTCCTGCGACTCGCTTTCCAGGCTGTCTGCTCTATGCTGCATCCCTGGTTAAGGAAGGGAAGGTCAGTGTTGTCTTTGATTGCAGTGCCGGCCATTTTATGGCCTCTGGTTAAATGAGGCTCAGGTAATATATCCTCCATTAGGTGGCTTTAAACAAGAATTAGATCTTACTCGCTATACAGCAAGCTTAACGACACAAGCAATTCTTAACGAGCTCGGGCCTCGTTAACCCACGTTTAATTGGGTGATGGCCTCCGCCTCAGGTCATTAGTGCATTTAGAAACTAGCTGTTGTAGCTTCACTCTGTAAATGTGTTTGTTCAAGAACGGACAGCACTACATTTTCCACTGGGCTGTCCAGCTCGGCTGACTGTGCTGTTTTTTGGTTTCTGTTTTTTTTTTTTAACAGGAGAAACTCTGCTGGCCATTTCTGCACTACACCGAATGATTTTCAGGGGTTAGTCCACTTCAACAATGGCCCTGGAACCCTGGTTCAATCAGGAAGGTCTGAAGTTAAACCTCAAGTGTATACTTGGGACAGACTTTCATCAGACGGTCTCCTGCCAAATTCCATCAGACCTCAATGGTACTTGGCAGAAGTGTAGCCTTCCTCAATCCCAGCATTTGCTTGAGAAGCTGATGGCCATCCGCACCCAATGAC
>NC_137910.1:20187109-20192109 GCF_963457725.1 Sprattus sprattus | reverse complement strand
AATGCACCAACATGTTGGCAACAAATGCTGAATTCAGTGGCAGTAAAGCTGGGTTTCTGATATAGGTTGGCATGATGTACAAAACAAATGGAGAAAAGGGGCTTGGGTTATTTATGAGGTACTTAATACAAAATAAAGTGTTCACTAACCTTTCTGTCAAAAGAAAGGGGTACTATTTGTTAAAATGTTTTCTCACTGTTTATTTTTGAAACTTGTATAAAGCTGTGTATGCAAGTCCTTACTTTTACAGAAACAATCATTCATAAATCACGCTGAGCCCAGAGTCAACATAATCTGCGAAAAGCCATCTTTAAGAACTACAGGATGTCACATAGAATTAGACATTTGTTTAGACTTATCTGTCTGTGCATTTCCCAGCTTGTATTGTGCTACACGTCTTTTCGTGGCTTGAGCAATCACTTTGGATTGGAGTGATGATAATGATGGGTGCTTGTAGGCTTCCTGTGTGTGGGTGAGAGTCTAATTGTCTCAGCTGTGAGGCCCACACACACTCACGCGCGCACACACACACACACACACACACACAAACACACAGAGACACAGACACACACACACACACAGGTATGCAGGTATGTTTACCCAAATCCCACCTCCATCCGCCCCCTCAAGTGCACTCGCCCTCTTTCCTCATATCATTGTCTTAATAGTCAGCTCTGCTGTGCCATTAGTTCACCACAGAGGGCTTTAGAGCCTGAAAACAAGAGCAGCTCCAGTGGCCGAGTTCAAAGCGGCACGCTGAGTGCGCCATAACGAGCCTCCCTCTAATCACTGTGTTCAGACCTGCGGTGAGGAGCACAGACTGAGAGGGGCTCATGTCAGGAATGAGAAGGACAGAGAGACAGAGAGAGAGTGAGTGTGAGAAAGAGAAAGAGAGGAAGAGAGAGAGCGAGGATGAGAGAGTGAGTGACAGAGAGAGTGAGTGACAGAGAGAGCGAGTGACAGACAAAGAGAGTGACAGACAGAGAGATATAGAGAGAAGGAGAGACAGATACAGACAGAGAGAGAGGAAGAGAGTGAGAAACAGATAGAGAGAGAGAGAGAGGAAGAGTGACAGAGACAGAGTGAGCAAGAGACAGAGAGATAGAGAGAGAGGGAGATTGACAGAAACTGAAAGAGAGCAAGAGCAGCTGAGGAAAAGGAGATGCGTACGTGAGGCTCAAAAGGTGCTCAAAATAAGACAGATTGAGCGAAGGAGAGACACAGAGAGAGAATGAAAGAGAGAGAGAGAGAGGGGATGAACTGTGAAATCTTTTCTGCACTGAACATTACACCAAACCCTGCTATCTCCTTCAACCTGCCGCGTAGACGACTAATCAGAGCACCCCGTGGATATTGGCAGGGGGACGTCTGGGGCCAAAACAGAGGAAAGCCAGATGAAGAAAAGTGAAGCACGCAAGTGGGTTTCATTATTTGACTTTGAGTGTGAGCACAGACAGCTTTAATCCTCTTCAAAGGGCTTTCAGATCTCCACTGCAGCCATATACAGCCTGTATCAGGTGCTTCCTAAGCATTGTAGTGCAGCCCTGAGCCTCCATTCTCTTGAAGGATGACAGACCATCATCATACTCCTCCCCCTACAGAACTGTCTTTGACCACAAGTGGAAACACATTGTTCCTTCTCACCTGTTTTGCCTTATTGTGCTTTACTGAGCATCTCAGGTGAATGAGGGGGGAATAAGGGGGGGGATATCGTCTGTTTTTGACCAGTGCTTATTGAAACCGTTTGTGATCCTTCCCATACTCTGTGCTCAGACGGCCTGGAGTTCAGCAGTGCAAACTAAATCAGTTTAGGAACTCCTCTGTGTCTGTATCAGTCACAATGTTAAACAGAAGCCTAAAAATAAACAGAGGTTACTGCAGGACAAAACCACAAACTGATTGAGGTTTTGTGTGTGTGTGTGTGTGTGTGTGTGTGTGTGTGTGTGTGTGTGTGTGTGTACTCTGTTATAACTTCTATCTATCTATCTATCTATCTACTACAGTATCTATCTATCTATCTGTCAATAAATCAAAGAGCAACTCTGTTGCACTGTCAGTGACACCTCCATCCTTCCATAGTCCTCATCACTGTTATCTATTCCAGTCTGCAGTAGTCTTGCATGATATATGTCTACCACTACTGGCATTTGTTAGTAAAGTCATAGTCATAAAGTCATACGCAGCCTTTTCTGTTATACTCCTCGATATAGTCTGAATTCTGGCTCACAAATGTGCCAGCCTGCTGCTGCCAGTTCTCTAGAATGAAATGCTTCATTACCAGTCATTAATGTTTGGATAGACTTGTGATAATTTCCACTGAACTCACACTCAATGACTGGCTCGCGTGCTGTGGAGTGGCTCACCGCTCACTCCGCGTGTCACGTTGAGTAGCGCCATATGCCACCCTGACTAATAGCCCTCTCCACGGCTCGAGACTAAATGCCTGGGGCTGTTTGGGGAGCACAAACCAATGCGGTCGGGCGAGTGGGAATCCCTGTCGCTCACTCTGCCATTCTCAGTCAGACTGGAGTCTCTTTTTCTAGCTTTCTCTCTCTCAATCTCTCTCTCTCTCTCTCTCTCTCTCACTGTCTCTCTTTCTCTCTCTTTCTCTCTCTCACTCTTTCTCTCCCTCTCTTTTTTCTCTGTCATTCTGTGGGGGGACAGTGTCCAGCAGGAGAGTTAAATGGAGTTGGGAGGAGTGAGTGTGGTTCAGTGCAGTGACAGGGCCCAAGAAAAACAGCAACTCTGCCATTAAACCCCTCTAATGATCAGCAGGCGACAGACAGATTAGGAGAACACAGCCTCCTGACTCGCACTTCCTCACTCACTCTCTCTCTCTTTCTCTAGTTCTTTCTTTCTTTCTTTCTCCCTCTCTCATTACACAGCCAGACCCAGAGCCCCAAGAGGCCTAGGGCCAGTGATTTTCTGTCCTTGCTGTAATAAATGCAGAGCCGTTTTGAAGTTGTGGTCGATGTTGGACTCGATGCCTCAGAAAGCAGAGGCTTGCTTGAGCAGAGGCCATTAAAGGGCTGTGTGGAGGAGAGGGCTCTCTGGCCTCCTCAGGGGGAGAAGTACGCCATATGCTCAGGGGGTCTTACTTTTATACTATGGCCTAATGGACTGCGGGTTCTGTCCACTGTTACTGTTACACAGGGAACAATTACTGGACCAGCTGCTCCAGTGTGTGTGTGAGTGTGTGTGAGTTTGTGTTTGTGTGTGTGTGTGTGTGTGTGTGTGTGTGTGTGTGTGTGTGTGTGTGTGTGTGTGTGTGTGTGTGTGTGTGTGTGTCTGTGTCTGTGTGTCTGTGTCTGTGTCTGTGTCTGTGTCTGTGTCTGTGTCTGTGTCTGTGTCTGTGTCTGTGTGTGTGTGTGTGGTTCACCTAGCTTTCTTGTCTACGTCAAGGGAATTTGTGTGCGCACGCATGTGTATGTGTGTGTGATTCACCTAGCTAGCTTGTCTACGTCAAGATAATGTGTGTGTGTGTGTGTGTGTGTGTGTGTGTGTGTGTGTGTGTGTGTGTGTGTGTGTGTGTGTGTGTGTGTGTGTGTGTGTGTGTGTACATGAGGGGGATGGGGTGAGTTCACAAAATGTATAGGTCCCTACAGTTCCTTAGGAGTTTTAAGTGCTCTCAATCATAGGGAGGTCTTGGGTCCTTGCAAAATGTGTAATCCATGAAATCCCCTGCCCTGTAAAACACAACTGCAGACATTAAAAAATGATAAACAGCCCAGTGATGCATCAACATATGATTGCACTAAGGGACTACAGAAGAGTAGATAAATGGAAAGAAATCAGCCTACTGGCCCTAAACTAACTTACACTCACCCACGTCTCACAACCTCTGCACTTCTGGCATACAGACAAATCAAATCAGAAGCAACAATCATACCTAAAGAGGAATACAGCACCTATTGGAAGGCTGGGGATTTTTTTTAACCATGAAATGACTGAAAGATATCGATCTTGAGACTGCCTGGGGGAAATAGTGTCCTCTGCATAGCATTAACCAGAGGATGTATAAAATTGATGATATTACATTACCAACCAGATTAGGCTTCTGTATTGAATTCTTAAATCAACTGGAAACAGCAAACGTTTCATATAAACATACAACTAGTGAAATGAATCACTGATATATAAATTGTAGATCTTTAAACTATAACAGGTAACAGAAAATAAAACATGGCTGAAAAGAAGAATGCAAGTGCTTAATATTTCTCATGTAATCGTGATTGGTTGAATCGCTTCAAATGCAAGACCCACGCACAAGTGAGCATTCGTCGCCTATTCTGCCTGTTTGACTGCATCATTTTTCTTTTGTGGCTTCTGTGTGAGTTTAAACTGTGTATTTTAGTGGAGACTTATTGAGAAAGTACACTTAAACCCAGCTTACCTAAGTGCTGCTAAACAAAGACACAACGGAAACAACACCTTGCCAATGGGATCTTAAAAGTATTTTCTCTGTTTCGAAAAAAATGTTGCACAACGGTGTTTGCACGAA
Source organism: Sprattus sprattus (assembly GCF_963457725.1). Lineage (NCBI taxonomy): Eukaryota > Metazoa > Chordata > Actinopteri > Clupeiformes > Clupeidae > Sprattus > Sprattus sprattus. The sequence continues at coordinate 20,187,608 of NC_137910.1, read as the reverse complement.
ACACACCAGTCACACTCACACACTTTCGTAGCCTCCAGGTGTTTACCTAGCAGTGTTGATCACGCTCACGTTGTTTTACCCTATTTTTATCGTATCTTTTGTGGGGCGAGGTGATGAAATCGAGTAGCCTAATAAGCCTCCTACAAGCCTCCTTCACACATGAATGTCCTCTGGGAGCTCAGCTCGGGTGATGAGGATTGACAGCGTGGCCGTCATGTCACTTCTTCATTTCACCCTGCTGCGTCTCTGAAGTTAACTGCGAGTCTCCTCCTGTCCCCTCATTGGACGCGCGTGACGCAAGTGACGTCCCCATGGAAATAATGATTTTGTCCCACCACCAGCTCTTCTGCCATTATGTCAGTTATAACGAGCTATAATCATCATTCCATGATTGCTGTTTGTTTATTTTAGCCCTCGAGGTACGAGTGTGTGGACGGCCGAGCTGAGATGGACACACCCAGAGACAGAGGTCGCGGGGGACGGGGGGTGGGGGGACGCA
>NC_137910.1:20182109-20184609 GCF_963457725.1 Sprattus sprattus | reverse complement strand
TCACATGGCTGCCGCCACTGACACCACCAAAACACTCAAAGGCCTCTCTTCCCCGCCGAACATTAATTAACACAGGACCGCGTGCCATTGACCGTGACCGAGGACTTATTACCACCCTGATTCTATCGCACCCCCTCACCTCTCACCTCTCACCTCTCACCCCTCACCCATTCGTCTACCTTCAAATAACTTGCTGTTATCCTTCATAAATGCCAAAGTGAAGGTCAAGTGCTGCATGTATGAAATATCAGTTGATATCTATCTTATTTTGACACATGTAAGCCTGACTTATGTAGGGCAGAAGACTTGTCGGTTTCTCCTGCACCGTCTGTCTGTCGTCAGGAGAGGGCAGTGATATTGCTAGCCACACTGCTCAGCTCGTGGAGCCGAGCACTTCCTCTGTTGTCTCCTCTTGTCCTCCTGTCCTTTTGTCCATGCGTGTCTGTGGGAACAGTCACTGAAACAGCAGTTGCGAGGACTGCTTTCTCTTTCGGAAGGCTCTGATTAATTGGCAAGCCGCTGGGTCATTTTTGTTTCTCTCAAGGCGAGAAAGACGAGCAGGGTGACTCTGGCGACAATTTGCACCGTCAGTGTTTCCAGTTCTCATAATCTCGCTCTCTTTCTCTCTCTCTCTCTCTCTCTCTCTCTCACTATTACGCTCTCGCTCTCTCTCTCTCTCTCTCTCTCTCTAACTCTCTCTCTCTCACTCTCTCTCGCTCTCTCTCACTCTCTCTCTATAACTCTTCCTCACTTTCTCTGTAACTCTCTTTCTCCTCTCACACTGTCTCTGAGAGAGAGAGAGAGAAAAAGAGAGAGAGAGAGAGAGAGAGTGAGAGTGAGAGTGAGTGAGAGGAATCTGGTAGTGATTAGTTTAACGGAGCGGCTGAATTATGACACAGTGTGAGGCCAATTTGTGGTGGGTGAAAATTGGAGCAGGAGAGAGAGAGAGAGAGAGAGAGAGAGAGAGAGAGAGAGAGAAGCCATGGAATTTACTCAGGGAATTCATATCAAACTCTTATCTTTCCAGTCTTTGGGAGTTGTTGATGTATTCCTGCTATTCTATCTTTGTTCCCCTCAAAGCGACTGCTCAGGAGGACTGTGTTGGCTCATGTCCTAATGAATATTACAGCATGTGTCTTAGTTGGCATAACAGCTGGACACAAGTCTACATACACACACACACACACACACACACACACACAAACACAAACACACGTTCGCCAACACGCACAGACAAACTCACAGACGCATACCCATGCAAACACATACAAACACATGTGGTATGCTACCACAACACATTCTTTTGTCAGAATGTTCAGTTTGGCTAATTATGAGAATCTTCTCAAATATGCATGTCTGAAGACAGCCAAATATCCAGCTCCCAAACATCAGCTTATAACAGATTAGCACCTATCAAATGTGAAATAAATGGCCATGTAATTGTCATTATAATGCTGTCTGAGCAAGTCTTTTAACAGGAGAAGACACATTAAGACAGAAATAAACTAAACATTAAATAAATCAAAATGTATTTCAATGTCAAACTTTTTCTTTCAGTGGATAGTTGTGTGTGTATATGTGTGTGAGCATGTGTGTGTGTGACTAAGTATGAGTTTGTGTGTTTGTCTATGCTTGCATGTACTTTTTGACTGATATGCAATCATCTGGACATCCATTTCCTTCTCTTGAGAAAAAACACCAGACCACATAAAAGGCAAAAAAATGGACCGAAAACATCAGGGTATTACTACAAAGGCGAAGAGAGAGAGAGAGACAGAAAATGAGAGAGGGAGAGAAAGAGAGAGAGAGAGATAGGTATCAAATGAAAAGACTGTGTGAGGGAAGCAGTCTTAGTGAGTCTTTTCCTCACCGGAGCTTTGGTGTCGCCGGCTAACTTCTAATTAATCCAGCTGCGCTTTGATACCAAAGCCTTTCCTTCCTCTAATTACCAGATCTCCTCCCCGCACCTCTCCTAAAGCCCAATATTATGGAGCGTCATGTGTAACTGTAGATTATGATGCAATGTTTTTGAGGAGCTGGAGAGCGTGTTTACGTAGAGATGCATTCATTGATGCCTTTGCCATTGCCCACCTCAGGTGTGTAACTGTAGCACAGGTGGAGATCCGATTTCATTTTCTCTAACTGGGTAGGGCTTAGAGGTATAAGAGCATGCAGAGGATGGGTTTGTTTGATGTGTGTGTGTGTGTGTGTGTGTGTGTGTGTGTGTGTGTTTGTGTGTGTTTGTGTGTGTTTGTGTGTGTGCGTGCGCGTGCGTGTGTCCATGTGCATGTCCGTGTGTGTATGTGTGTGTGTGTAGATTGGGATCAGATGTTGTGACTTGTTGTTGTTGATAATTGTTGTGGATCACTGTGGATTGAAGGGTTGTGTGATTGCAGCTATACAGAAGAGGAAAGACCCATATAAGTTGATGAGCCCAAGCATACCCAAATATACGCAATATGCTCAGAACAGCATTGCAAGTCTCCTCTTCCAGGTTACG
>NC_137910.1:20164609-20177109 GCF_963457725.1 Sprattus sprattus | reverse complement strand
AAAAATGAAGAGCATGATCATTGAGTAATCGATGGCTTTACCAACAGATTCTATGAACATTATAATTCTCTGAGCGGTGGTAACCGTCATCACAATGAGACGTTCAAAGCCTTGTGGTGCTGAATGTAGAAGGCCTGCACAGGCAAAGTGGAGAAGCTTGGAAAGCTGTCCAAACTAAACAAACTTTTTCCTGAAAGGTTACGATACTGCTCAAGATAAACGAAGTCCAGCTACTAATTCTACTGCAGCATTGACTAACCTAGCTTTGGAACATAAAGATTGGAATCATGGAAAGATTAAGGCTGGCGATCAGGAGGGTATTGATCTGCAACCGCAATCAGAGTAGCCAGAAGTGCTATATGTCATAAATTTGCACTTTTTCTCTTCAGAATTTGAACATTTGGCATATTCCTATTTTGCCCCGATCTCTGAATCGTCTTACCCTGGCCATGGTTATGGCAAAGGTTAGACAGGGTGTTATTTAAGGTAGCAGAAAGTTTGTGGATGGCTTTTCTGACTTTTTGAACTGTTTGGCAGTACAAGTATCTCTATCATAGTGCTTCTATCGTTTGTTTGTTAGTTTTATTTTTCTCTTCTTTATTGAAATCCTGAACCTGTAGAAATGACCTGATGTGTTCCCACATACTTCCTCAGGTGACAACATTCTCTCTCCTTCCCTCCTTCTCCAATGTACTTCAGTCTGTTCCAAGGCTGGACTTACCTCTATCGCTTTTTTCTTCTTTTTCTTCTTCTTCTCTCTCTCTCTCTCTTCTTCTTCTTCTTTTTACTTCTTCTTCTCATTCTCTCTCTCTCTCTCTCTCTCTCTCTCTCTCTCCCTCTCTCTCTCTCTTTAATACTCCAAACAATCTCACTGTTGTTTACCACAACAAAAACACAATATGCTGTGCCTGGACAGGATTCCAGACAAAACAGAGCAAATGAATGCCTCGGGGGGCTACAGTGTAGCTGGGCCGGAGTGCAGGTCTGGTGTGCATTAGTGCAGATCTTCATTTGTTTTGGCTGGACTACTTGTTGGCTGCAGTTGGCATTTAAATGGCGTTAAAGCCGTCAAAAACCACAGGCCAGGCTGTAATTTCACACATCTCTCTCTCTCTCTCATTCTCTCTCTCTCTCTCTCTTTCTCTCTTTCTCTCTCTCTCTCTTTTTCTTAAACTAATTCTCTCTCAGACTCTCGGAATAAAAGAGCAGTTGAATGCTACACTGTTGTGTCGTGTTTATATCTCTTTTTGCCACCAATCTGTGCCAACCCCATTTTGACTGATTAAAAATAGTTTTATTTCTAATAGTAGTGTGGATATAGAAAGTAATTTGTTTAATGCAGTGGAAGCCTATATTTCTGTCCAACAGTTGAGTAATTCATGTTTATGTTGAAAAAAAATAGTTCATATTAGTTAATATGTTCCACTCAGTGAGTAAGAGCTCCATCATTGCTTATTGGCCTTTTTTCTTTGATCATACTGTACGTTCTAAGACCCATTATGACACAGTAATGCTCTCATAGGCCATGCTGTTATGCACATATAGAGAAATATAGCTTAAATTACATACCACAAGAAGAAAAAAAGTGTTGTCACGTAGGTTGTGCAGCGACAATGTGGGGCCTGAACTCTGTGTAGCTTTGAAATGCTCAGCGGGTCTTTATGGCAGCTGTAAAAAGGCCCGTCAGCCTGGAGGTATTTCTGGTTCGCTGTGGGAAGTATGCCCCTCTACCCCTCTGAAGTCCCTGATCTTTTGCCTCCATTACTTGGGTCATCAAAAACAATGGCTTTGCTCTTCCCAGAAGCAATCATGCATGCAAAAGATTGAACTGGAATACCCTTATGAGTCAAAGGGAAGGAGCATCACTACGGTGTGCTTATTCTCTTTTCTAAATCGGTTTGGATTTCCTAGGACTGTTTGCAGTAGGTCATGGATGTTTGCTGCCTTTTGAATTATACATCAAAACCTCTTAGGTACTGTTATGTCTTTTGTTAGACTTACTGGGAGTACATTTGTAGTCATCCATAGTCACGTTTGAAAATGATAAAATGATATTTCTCACATATAGAATAATGAATGGTGTGTAGAAAAACAGGAAAATCTTTGACATCTTGTTCTGCTATTTAACCTGTCCCATTGGGTCACATAAAAACAGTGTGAAGAACTAATACTGCAGCGGATTCGATAACCCTTGTTATCCAGCCCTCAGTCCCAAGATGTCTGTCCGTGATTGAACACTGGACCGTAGGAGGTCCGTGACCAATGTCAGCCGTATGTGAGCGGAGACAGAGGAAGCTCTCCTGCCTCGCTCCACCGCCACAGGAAATGGATCCATGAAGTGGAGGGAACGTTCTGGACCATCACCCAGGCCTTGTGCAATAACAGGCCTGCTGGAAATAAATAAAACCCAGACAGACAAAAGCATCTGTCCACGGGGCCTGGTAGGATATGGATTGATAGCTTCCCCCTTTCTACATCACTGCTTGTTCTGGCAGAGGATCACACCGTGAGCGTGGTGGCTTCGACATCGGCCTTGCCAGTACAGCGCTCGCCGCCGACATGCCTCAATAATGGAAGACACGCGTTACGTGGAGCGAATTTCTACATTAGAAGAAATTAAACATGTTGAGGGGTGACCCTCCTCAGCTTGTGAGCCATATATATCATAGCACACCTGTTTTGGGGTGCCCCTGTGTACGTTGGGCACGGCCCTGAGGACCTGCTACATATTAGTGCTGCATGTGAGGGGCCGTTCCCAGCACCTAAAGAAGCAAACGCTCTTAAGATTCATCCATCACCGACCCCCCTCGACCCGCCATGCTCTCAGAGGCTCAAGGGGAAGCCATCCATAATGACAATGGCCTGTTGGGGTTTAAATCACTGCCTGTGGAGACTCTCTGTAGTGCCATCGTCACTTATCACAGATTTTTATTAGAGAAGATTAAGCCCTCCCCTCTTTCCTCTCTCTGTCTCTCTCTCCCTCTCTGTCTGTCTGTCTCTCTCTTATCGTCACCCTCTCCTTCCACTGTCTTTGATATGGATGGGGGCTCTGAATGCTAAGCTCCAACCACTTTTCAACGTCCATTGTGAAAAAGCTGCATAAAAGTAAGTTGTAATAAATTGCGTATGTCTATGCCAACGACATATATTACATTGCATGGAGGATGCCATAACGACATTGGACGACATTGGAGCCCATCAAAGATGAGATAATTGAGTGGTTTCAGTAGAGGCACTGTTAGGTAAAATGATTAATTCTGTTTGTATATAATAATAATGCATATGCAAAAGCAGAGGCACAATAATGATGGGAGTCCTTTGAGCAATTCAGATTCTCCAACTCTGTGTGGCCTTAACACATTTTTTATGGATTGTACTCTTCCTCTTTCTCTGTCTGTCTCTCTCTGTCTTTCTCTCTCTTTCACACACACACACACACACACACACACACACACACACACACACACACACACACACACACACACACACACACACACACACACACACAAACACTCACACAAACACACTCACATTTATGTCTGTTTTCTTTCAGTAGTTTAACAGAGGGAGGGTAAACATTATTAGCTCACTCAGAGGCTAATCTTCTCTGGCAAACATTTACCGTCTGACACTTCTCTTGAAGTTAATGAGTAAATGTGCCTGACACAGGTCAGCCTTGTTGACTCTCAGTGTGTATTGAAGACTGGGCTGACTGGGTTTGTCCCCTAGAGTGCAAGTTCAAGTATGTTTGTGGACTCTTAGGCCAGTAGTGACCCTCGAGACGGAGAGATTCCAAGGTTTTGCATGTCTGACCTCCCGTGTGTGGCCCCAGTGCTCATCTTCAGTGCTGGAGGTCAAATGCTCAGCGTAATCTTCCTCTCTTGATCTTTTTTCTTTTAAATCAACACATGTTCCATGACCCAGGGAGAGGTCCAACATCATGTGACAACTGATCAGCAGCAACATCCTCTTTGAGATTTTTTGTCTCGTAAACAAGGGACGGATAAAAGTTAAGAGTTGTTTATCTGTTTAATGTCATGGCATTTTTAAGAGACTTTTCATGCAGATTGTCACGGCAAGGGTCTGTTCGAATGCATGTATGGAACATATGGGACGTATTTTTGGTAGAAGTTGACGAGATATCGTCCGCTTCATCCTGGGCTATACAAAATTCCAGTGTTGCCATCCGTATTCCCTACAGAGACGCATTGTGAAGGATTGATGCCTGACAGACCTCAGGCGTGTGGAGGTCTTGTCTACTCCGTGTTGAGGTTTGGGTTTGCAAGTGTGAGTCCCCGTAATGCTGTGGTCTGGGGAATTTGTGTGTGTATGTGTGTGTCCCGGCCTGTCAGGGTTTGTGTGTTGCTCCGTGTGTGTTCCTATATGTGGGTGGTACAGTACATTCCCAGTGAGTGTCAATCCCACAGTTGGCGTGCACCATGCATGAGACATCCATTACACCAGCACACGAACAGCCGCACAAACCAGAGCTTTTTCAGCACCCTTCATGCGAGCGCAGGATAAAACATCCGCTCAGAGGAAGAAAAAAAAAAGGAAAGAAAAAATGAATGCCTATGAATGGAGAGCGTGCCACGAGAGCAAGGACAGTGACCAAAACGGCAATTTCGAGGATTCCTGAGACCAAAGGAAGCCAGTTCAGTTAGGACCTTACACAGAATCTGAATGGACAACTGACAGAATTAAATGACTGATAAGACGGCCCTCACTCTCTTGCTGCTGAGTGAGACCAAATGTCTCTTCTCTATCTGTCTTTGTGAGAAAGGGGGAAAAGGTTACAGGCTGAGGAGGCAGACATTGTTTTGGAAAGACAAAGAGGTCCTTGTGAATAATGAGATGGTAGTTATGATTGCGAGCTGCACCAGCGTGGTAGCAATTCACAAATCATTTAATATACACAGCCATGAATGTGGCCATCGTGATAAATAGCTGGAATTCTTTCACTGTGTGGAATTTTTGAAGGGACTGAAAATGCTAACTCAGAAAAAGTTAATTTTCTCCTCATTATATTCATATTCTTGGCTTCTGTCAGAGAGAAGGCTGAAGGCAACACACAAAAGAGTTCTTTGACATGACCTTCTGTTACTGTTTTAACTTCATATTTACTTTTGTATCCATAGGATATATTTACCTTGTTTACAACACAATGTATTACTTTACAGTATGGTATTTTAACCCTTTTCATGAATTAACTAGTATCAAAATCACTCCTTTATGCACTTTAAAGACATGCAACTGTAGCAGCCGGTCAGTAGAAAGTTGTGATGTCCCCTAGCCACGTGATGAGTCTTAGTGAGTATGACAGGCCATTCTTTCCCATACCACAGCACCACAGATCCGCATGCCTGCAATTAGCATTCCTCGCAGATAAAGCTCTGAATGCTCCAAGACCTTCCACTCAAAGGAAGTGATTGCCGGCAGTGATTGGGTCCCGTGATTAGCAAGGAACTTGTGGCATGATGCTTTAATTCAGTATCATTTCTTTCTCTTCCCTCGCTCCTACTCTCTCTCTCTCTCTCTCCCTACCTCTCTCTCTCCCGCTCTTTCTCTTTCTGCCTAACATTATCTCTATCTCCTCCCCCGTTTCTATTTGTTTCAGTCCTTCCTCTGTCTCTCTCTCTCTCCCTCCCTCCTTCCCTCATGCCCCTTCTCTCTCTCTCTCTCTCTCTCTCTCTCTCTGTCTTTGTTATCTTCAAACCCTTCCTTTGTGCTTCCCTTGGCATCCTTATCGTTTATCGATTATGTCTCCAAGATTAAAGGCACTGCCCTCGTTTCCAGTGGAATGTGGCCCCTCTCAGCGTGCATATGGAAACGCTTCCACGACAGATTAGTCCTGTGTTCGCCTCTTCCCCCTGAGCGTCAGTGTCAGCCGGTCACTCTGCTCGTAGGAAGAGGCTCAGAGTGACATAATGAAAGACAGATTATGGCTGGTGGTGTGCCATCTTCATGAACAGCAAGAAAACATTGCATCATTGTTCAGGCCAGCAAAGTCTGACTTCATATACATGGACAGGCAAAGAAACCGAGAAGGCTTGGGTCCAGATGTGTGCTGGGTAAAGATAATTATGACAACAATAGAAGTTGATGGAACCTGATTCACTGCTGGTCCTTGCGTTGGTTTGGATCCAAATAGATCTCAGAAATACTTGGAAATCCCAAAGCAAAATGAGAACTCAAGGCCCTCAGCAGGTTACTGTACTAAAATGTGGACCCCTGTGTTTGTCAAAGACAATAAAAATATGTATTGCATCAAAACCTCAGCGAATTCCTAACTGTCCTCACTGAATTAAGTGTACCAGAATCATCTCTGACTGAAATAAGATGTTACGTTTGACTTGTGTATGCATAATTGCAGCTACACCCCCCCCCCCCCCCCCCCCCTTGGTGCGGTTGGCTTTAAGTCTGTCTGCTGAGGCATTAAAAATGCCTATGTGTGGTCACGCAAATCACCCACTATTCTGTTTGAGGGTAATTATTAATATGCCACTGTTGTTACCTCTGCTGCCAAGGGGTTGGTTGGGTTAAAAATTATAGATTTGGATATTGAGCCCAGTGGTTAGCTTAGGGCCACAGGCATCTGTGTCATTTAAATGAGAACCATGCATGGGAATACTGTGCTGTATGGATTACTGTTGAAATCACGGGCCGGGTAACAACTTTCGTCCTTTTTCTTTTTCTTTCTTTCTTATTTTTGTTTTTGTTTAGCTAAACAAGCCAAGATGCTGGAAGTAGTTTAAGGCCATGGAAGATTAATCTTTGCTGAATTCTATTTTCTCAGTCTAATTTTTGCTTAAAAGCCAAATGTTTGAGATGAGATTGATAGGAGAACTACATGCTTTCACAGTCCCCACCAAACTCACACACACACATACATACACACAAACACAAACATGCATACACAAAAACACACACACACGCAAACACAATCATACATATATGTCTGTCTATCTCCCCTGACTTCTAGACTTAGCGAATTCACAGGTGTTATTCATCCACATTAACATGTGCACGGAGGGACTAAAAAAAAACCAACATATTTTCTGGAGGAAAGTGAGAGGTATGTTGGCAAGCGGCTCCAATCTTGTCAGAACCCCCTACCTTTGCCACCATCACCTCGGCTCAGTCAGGGCAGTCAGGGCAGGGCTCCAGAAGCAGGCTTTTATGGAACATTTAGTTTATAGTGATCAGGAGGGGGAAAAAAAGCCACAAAGTGGGTTTTTGAAACAGTCGATTACGTGAAACACTCGCGCTTTGTCTTTCCCAGCGTGTGATTTACAATCAATTTGATGCACGTAAACTTGGCCTGCTCAGACGCCCACCATGGGGGTTGTATAAACTGCCATTTAAAGTCCTGAAAGTTCTGCTAAGTCAATGTTTTGGTCTAGGTCGACCCAATTTTTTTTTTTGCTTTATTTATTTATTTAAACGAAACTCTGCCTGACTGCTCTTGTGTTCTCGTATACTTTAATAGCTGTCTGGTTCATTCTGAGCACAAACACCAATACTAGTCTACATATTTTCAGTACTACTGCTAAAACACTATGGCGATAATGATAGCTAGTAATGAGGGTCATTCGCTAAAATATGTTATCTTTGTGTATATATATATAATTATAAATAGTGTACAATTCACTCTACCCAGGAATATCTTCTGCTTTTAATTTGAAATGCATTGTGTCTATGCGTAGATGTAGTGGGCTCCTCCAGATTTTTTTGTGGTCGGTTGAACTCCCTGGAATTTACCAGTTAACAAAATGGCTTATGACAGTGTCACTGGCAACAAAGAGTTTGTGGTCAAAGTGATTGCATCATACCCCTGTTCTAAAACTGCCATGGAGAATTGTACATGATTCACTCCTACGTCTTGAAAAAGACAGAGACAGAGTCCACAGTGGATCCACAGCAACAGGTGCTCTGGTTTGGAACACAGTCCTGACAGACTACAGGCACTCCGAAGAACAAAACCAGAGAATAAAAAAAAAAATCTGATATCAGGATATAATTATAAAATCGTGTTGCTTCTGCAAGACATACTGTGGGAGCTGTGTGCTCATTTTCAGTGTTTCAGCGAGTGATCTGATTCCACGGGACACCGTTGGGGAAACTGTATCAAATAATTCTGAAGACAAACACGCTGAAAAGAGTGTGAGAGTCAAGGAGAAATTGTGGTCGAAGCAGTTTGGCCGAAGATGAGACACGGCAGTGCTAATCAAGCGTGGCTGCAAGCAAAGAGAATAAGCAGAGCACTTCTCCAGAACACCTCACTTAAGACCAAACACTTGGGTGTGTTTTTTCCCTCCTAAAACAGAAGACTGCTCTCTCTCTCTCCCTTTCTCTCTCTCTCTCTCTCCCTTTCTCTCTCTCTCTCTCCCTATTCTCTCTCTTTCTCCCTCTCTCTCTCCCTGTCTGTCTCTCTCTCCCTTTCTTTCTCTCTCTCCCCACACCACACCACACCATACATTCTCATAATGTTAATCACAGACTCATCAGAAGGCCGAGTGTATCATCCTTCCAGCTCTCCTGTCATCCTTCCGTCTGTGTTTCTTTAACCTCCTCTGTTTCTCCTTCTCTTCTCCTCCTTTCTCTTATCCCCCCATCTCTCTCTCTCTTTCTATCTCTCTCTCCCCCTGTGAATGGAGCCGGGAGAATGAGTTCACTTCCTGGCATTAGGGCTCCTTTTATGTCGCCGGATGTCAGAGGATGTCGGGGATGTGAGGAACGCTTTAAGCAGTGGTTTGAAAAACAGTCCTTATCACAGGGAGGCTTTTCCACAGCACTGAATGAGCTACTTAGTCAAATAGTTTCCTTCAATGAGCATTCAGTGATTCAGACCCAATCCCTGGACCTTTCAAATTAAGAGGCCACATAGCTATCTCAACATGAGAGAGAGAGAGAGAGAGAGAGAGAAAGAGAGAGAGGGAGGGAGAGAGAGAAAGAGAGCGAGATGCTGCAGGATGTTTGAATTCCTTATTAGGCTAATGATTGTTGAGGGAGATAGCTATATTGCCTGAAGTTGTGATGACTATCACAAGCATTACTGAATTGCACAATTTCTTCCCCCCAAACAGCTTGTCTTTTAAAATTGACCCTGAGATTGAATCCCATAATAATACTGCTTACAGAGCCTGGTTTCCACCACCCAGAAAATGATTTCCCTATCAACTCTATTTATTCATTAAAATGAGTTATCATATCCTTAAGTAATTATGCAAAACTTAAACTGTATAATGGTTTTCTAAATCACCCTACAAATCACTTCTTGTCATATCTCAATTTCATAGGACAGAGAGAACTAACTGTTTCATCCATTTCCACTGGCCAGACCACTAAAACCAAAGCCCAAACTTCCTACCATAACATCTTAACCAAACCCACCAACCAGACCGACACTGATGACATTGGATCCCAGGCCACAAGGGATATCGCAACCAAACCCACAAGTGACGACTGCACAGAACATCACAAGTGATATTTTCACCAAAACCTTCATGTGTCAACCAAATAAGCCTTGTGTTGTGGATAACCCAGTGTACCCACAGTGTGCTTGCATGTGTGTGTGTGTGTGTGTGTGTGTGTGTGTGTGTGTGTGTGTGTGTGTGTGTGTGTGTGTGTATGTGTGAATGCATGTGTGCTGGTGTGTATGTGTCTGTGTGTGTGTTTGTATGAATGCATGTGTGCCGGTGGTAATGTGTCTCTCTGTGTGTGTGTGTGTGTGTGTGTGTGTGTGTGTGTGTGTGTGTGTGTGTGTGTGTGTGTGTGTGTGTGTGTGTGTGTGTGTGTGTGTGTATGTCGGTGTGTGTGCATGGATGTTTGCTGGTGTGTGTGTGTTTGTATGTCTGTATGTGTGCATGGATGTTTGCTGGTGTGTGTGTGTGTGTGTATGCATCTCTGTGTGTGTATGTGTGTATCCATGTGAAATTGTGTAGCGTTCAAAAATACAAAATGAGGCTGCACATGTATGCAGAATGTTCTGAATCAGACATAAAAATACATTCTTAAAATGAAGCCATCTTCATTTCCCGAACTATTCTTTGCATAAATATTTGCTGCAGTCTGGATGCAACCCTAAACAACCAGTATGAAAGAAAGAGAGAGCTAGAGAGAGAGACTGGGACAGAGACTATGGGACGGAGAGAGAGTAATCATTCTTGTGTTCTTTTTGAGGATGTTATTGCTAGCATGGCACCAGTGTAATTAGTGTGTGCGTATTAAAGGGTTAGCTGTCTGTGGCACTGTTGTGGCACATCCTAATGTCTGGACGCTGCGCTCGGCAGTCCGGAAGCCTGGCTGCAGTAAGACGGCATAATGACAGACCCAAGCAGTTATTTCAACTTTTCATTTAAATCTGACCTCTCGACCCCACGAGGTGACACACAGACCAATCAAAAGCACAGACGCCGGAGGAGTGTGTCGGCATGGCGACACTGGGACTAAGGAAGTGGGCCAAGCGACAGTGGCAGCTGATTTCCTTTCTCCCTGTCTCTCCTTCCCTCCCCCTCTTCCTCTCTCCCTCTCCCTCCCCCTCTGATGGATGGGTTAGAGCAATTAGTGGGCTGTGCGCTCAGACTGATTTTGAAAAAGGTGCAATGGTCACGTCACGTCACAGGAGAGCTCTGGTGCCGGCGTGTGTGTTTGCCATCCCTCACGAGAGGCACCAGGTCTGCACTCCTTGTTTGAGTGGTAAAACCTCTCTCATCTACACTGATGAGATAAACCTCTAGAATTGGTTTTATATTTTAGCCAATAATAAATGGAGGGTGAAATAGTGATGCAGCTGGGTTAGCTCATGAAGGAAACCCCATGGTGTCAGGAATGCAGGATTTGCTGTGTGTGTGCGTGTGTAGGTGCATGTGTGTGTGTGTGTGTGTGTGTGTGTGTGTGTGTTTGTGTGTGTGTGTGTGTGTGTGTTTGTGTGTGTGTGTGTGTGTGTGTGTGTGTGTGTGTGTGTGTGTGTGTGTGTGTGTGTGTGTGTGTGTGTGTGTGTGCAATTGATTCCTTTCTGCAACTTTTCACCTTGTTCCCTTCGCTTCAAAAATATTTGTGGCTTTTGGTCTCAATCAAATCTGAGAAACCACAAACAATGTACAGTTTTTGTCCGGCCGCTCCGTGAACACGTAATTAAAACTAAGCTCTTTATTAGCTGACAGCCCAAATTACCCTGCTTAATTGCTCTTTAGCGGTTTACCTTGGTGCACAATAGGCTCTGTGGCAAAAATGCCTGGAGGTCTACACCACACTGTGCTTCAACCTCACCCAGGAACACACAGCCTGGCTCATGACTACATGCACATCTAGGGTTTTGCGGTGGAGACCTGGTGTCCTGAGGAACAGCTGGGACTAGATTTCTTTGGCTAAGCTCTCAGTGCTATCAGCTATCCAGTTTGGCTAGCGCTCATGTCGCACAGTATTGTTGTCTGGCTGCTTTGGATGCAGAGTGCATGCTTATTGCAGAGCGTCGACCAAAATTCTTTTGTCCTCGTTTGCTTTTTTTTCCATCCAGGTCTTTGTTGGGTCTCTCCTGCACTTTTCCTCTCTGTCTTTCCTTCTTTCTTGGTCTTTTGTGCAATCTTTCTTTCTTTTTCTTTTTGCATTCTTTCATTCATTCATTCATTCTCTCTTTATTTCTAACTTTCTTTCTTGGTCTTTTCTTCCATCCTTCTTTCTTTCTTTCTTCCTTTCATATTTTTTCTTTATGTCTCTCTTACCTATGTTTATTCATATGCCACTGGTCTTTGATTTGCCTGTCATATTTTTTTCTTTTGTGTCCAGCATTGGAAAATTACAGCACTCACTGTCTCACAGGGTGGTCCAATTCCAATAAAATGGGTACAGCAGCTTTGTGGCCAAGTCATTCCAGAAGATACCATTTTTTATATTTCTTGCTACCATATATTTGCTGAATAACTTAACTGCAGGGCAACATTCAGCAGACAGAGCAGGGAGACTTGTGTTAATAAAAATAAAAATCTGCATCCATATGGTTTTAATAAAAGCTGACCCAGTCCTGTGCTTACGAGGCTGATATTTTACCCTTTTAACATTCACCGCTCAAACAATAGCAACCGTTTTAACAGACTACTACACTCAATTTAGTTTTATTCTTCTACGTTTCTATTTTAAAACTCCTGGGATTTTTTCCAAATGTCCCTGTTATCACTAAATACTTTATCATCCCATAGTCATGAAAATCTCAAATACCTCTGAATATGAAGGAAAGGGGGCGTTTGGCATTGCTGCGTGTTGTTGATCTGCTGATTTAACTGGAAGATTTGTTTTCCGTTTAAACTGCTAATTTGTCCTAAAATAGAAACAGAAGTATTGTAAAAACGCTAGTGTTCATATGCTGTCCTGGCTCTGTAGGTGGGAAACAAACCTAGTGGCTCGGACCGAGCCATAGACAGTTACAGCCAATCAACACGTAGCTTCAGGACCATGGAAAGGAGGGGTGTAGTTCGATCAGCTGTTTAGCTCAAATATCAACA
>NC_137910.1:20142109-20159609 GCF_963457725.1 Sprattus sprattus | reverse complement strand
CTCTGTGCGTTGGCCCGCGCTCCTTTCTGAACTCGGCAGGTAAACCCCTGCTTGCAGTCACAACGTTGGAAGATTTCCAGGCCCTGGCCGCCTTTGCGACGGTGCTTGGTGCACACCTGACCCTCCGTCAGCACGGGCTTGCAGATGCGCGACCAGAAATGTCGCGCACAGCACAGCCCCTCGCCACAGTCGGATGACCGAAGGCAGGCCTCCCCTTCACTGCCTACAAAGACATGGCAAACCATTGGTCAGAGATAGAACAGGGACCGTATGACAGTACCTGAGAGAGAAGAGAAGAAGACGTGCTTACCTTTTGGTGTTTTGTGACCCTGGGCTGGCGTCCTCTTTTTCGACTCAGTGGTGACATTCTGCCCCTGCTTGGCATTGCCCCCAAGTTTGCTGCCATCACCAGCACCACCGCGGGGTGGGACATCCATTTCAACTGGCTGGCACACACCTGTTGAAAGAGCGGTGGTGTTAAACTGTGATCACGTCATCGGCACATTTTACAGTGCTGGCGAATATTCGTGTGTAGCTTATCAATGTATACAGTGTGAATATCACTTGTGAATCATTGGCATATTGTGTTGTGTGTCAACACAATTACAAATATGACATTGAGGTGACATGGGTTGACTCCCTCGTAGTCTCTGGTAGTTAAGATGTAGTTTAAGTGGTAGTTAATTATTCTGAGAGTTAATTATTCTGAGATGACCTCTGCTCTTACCGTTACTGCACCGGTTCCCAGGACAGCACATGGCGTCGCGGCCACAACGCTTCCTCCGTTTACGACATGGGAGACACGTGCCACGGGACTCGTTACAGAACTCCTTGGCTCCACACTGCCGGTCTGCCTTGCAGCTTGAAGGCTAAACGACAGGGAACATTAAGACTTTAGTTCCAGCAAGCATGCCTGATAAGAATAAATGGGCAAATGGCTTTCTAACGCGCCAATCATCTTCGAGTAGACCTTCACACAACAGCATAATTACTTAATGATGCTTACCGATGAGGTGCCAGCGGCTCCCGCTTGGCCAACGCCGCTGACCGAGGGTGAAGCACGAGGACTAGCGCTGACTGACTGGCTCGGATGTGAAATTCCGCCACCGGGTAGATTCTTTATTGCGTTCGAGTTAAGCACAACGGAGCCGGCCTGCGCATTCCTCAGGTAGCCGCCACACAGCGCCAGGTAAACGGCCACAAAGGTAGGCACGGAAAAGTTGTTCATGTTCATGATCCTGCCTCGGTGAAATATAGCTAAAGTCCGTCGAGAGGCTTCGGGAGTGCGAGACAGGACGCACACAGCGGTGGTGATGGTGGTAGTCCTCTGCGCGCAGATTACACTGCCTACTATCCTCTGAATCTTCTAGTTGATGCTCCTAGCTTTATACAGACGGACCTGTTTCTTCATTCCCGCCCCCACTCTCTCTCTCTCGTTCTCTCTCCATACACACACACAGCAGAATCTCTGTGTTTCTCAATGCGTCTGTGTGTGCTTGCACGCACGCATGTTTGGTGAGTGGTAAACCATGACTAAGGCGGGTAAAGGAATTTCAGAGATAACTGTTGTGTGCGGGACTGTAGGCAACGCTCGAGAGAGAGAGAGAGAGAGAGAGAGAGAGAGAGAGAGAGAGAGAGAGAGAGAGAGAGAGAGAGAGAGAGAGAGAGAGAGAGAGAGAGAGGAGAGAGAGAGAGAGAGTTTATCCCAGTTTGAGTCCACCTTAATTCTGACTACCGAATACGCCCCTTTCGCAACCTTAATTTGCAGTCTAATTATCCCAGTGTTGTTCCTCAATCCCCTTCGCTGTCGCCTGGAGTTGGATGTTATCGCTCAGGTCTCAACTCAGGACAGGCGATCCCATTTTTCTGACGTATATGTCCAATCCCCCCCACAGCATTCGTACTTGCCCCCCAGTTAAGTGCATGGGACTGTGGCTATTCACTCTTACCTTCCTTTAGACTAGGACGCGAGGGTGTAGTTTGTTTGCATGCTGAAACCTGTTTGCCAGATATGCAAATCCGCTCACTGTCTTGCCATTGTCTTCTCCTAAAGAATGATCAGTGGGCCATTTACTGCTCATAATTGGGGTTCGCGCGTTGTTAATCGGGCACAGTAGGCCTACGTTCTGCCTTCCACAAACACATGGCTGAGATAGTCAACGTGTGCGCATTAACAAAAGGTGTGAAGTGTTAAGCCTTGACTCATCGTGTCACCCTCCCTGTTTGCAAATGGGTATGGACGGATTTTCTGCTTCGCGATTGTCTGGTTCTCCTCTGTGCCTTGGTCGCCAACGTGCCTTCTTTCACGCAAGCTGACCGTTCACACAAACACACCTAACCACAGACACACGTACGCGCTCTAGGTCCACCTGGCCACAGAAACACGTACGCTCGTCAGGTCCTTGTTTAACCTTCGTAGCAACGTGTTTCTTGTGAGTTGCTGTTATATACGTAGGGACACAACATGGCATTATTTAGACAGTAGCATACCTTTGGAAATAATGTAAAGTTTTGCTAATGTTGTTTTATTAACAGCTGTCATAAGGTGCAGCTTTTAAATGATATTTCAGTTGGATATGAAAATGAGAGACCTGTACAATATGCTTGCTTAGTTAACCTTGGTACGGCATCTGGAACAGGTGCAGTCTTCGTAATATTTACTCAAAGTTAACGTCGGCCCTGAATCAGGAAACACTCTCTGGTGCCATCTAGTGTTAGTGAGAGAAAGAGCGCTCATCCTGTTGGTTGTCCCTGCAGTGGCTATGTTGCGATCAATAATTAGAAGAAAATGCATGTTTAAAGGCTGTAATGGAAAATATTGTATATTACTCTTTATCAGCTAGATGTTGCTGGTGTGTCCAGTTCAAATTTGATTTGTCTCCTAGTGGCTGTAGGGCTCCACAACTGGTTAATTGGTCAGTTGAAGCGCTCTCTCTTCATAATTAAGATATTTGTTTACGGCCCCTCTCAGTTTTGAGGTACTACTTACGTGGCTTTCCTGTTTAGGAGTTGGGCCCCTTTAATTACAACAGTTATATACTAAAGAGAATAAACACACAACACAGACACATGGAAAAGTAACTAGTCTTTATTTCTGTGTTTATAAAGTTTACACCAGGCACTCCGCAAGGGTAGCTACCCAAAACATTGCTTGGGGTGGACAAACAAAATGAGAAAAAAAGTAAATACAAACATTCTTCTTCTGGGAAGAAAAAAACCATATAGTTTCTGCATTATGCCATTGTTTTGTTTGCATTGTATTAAAGCACATTTGGGGACAGAATTTTCCTAGTGTTTGTCACACATGAAAACCCAAAATCAAATTGAACTGTATTTGTACATCTGATCTGTAAGATTGCAGCAAATGCTGAGTTTAGCCAAAGTCTGCCAAATCTTCATGCATGCATCAAACATGTTTTATCCGAACCATCTGCATCCCTATGCTTCAAACGTGTTTAGATGTTTCAAACATTGTTGACCCTGAGAAAACAACAAGTAGCAATGTTTGTTCTTTTTCAATATCATAGGTAGAGCTTGAGGACTGATAGATGACCGAAAAATCTCACAAAGGGTTCCAGACCATACCGGTCTTCTCTGCGTCTGAACATTGCACAGTGACCACAGAAAGACAATGCAAGGACTGATAAGCTCTATACCTTTTTTTTCCTTCCTGGAACCAAAATTAATTGATGAAGAATGAGATCACATGCTAAGTGGGGACATGATCCCTCTTATCCTTGAAGTCTGCAAATCATCACTGCTGGCTCCTTGTTGACTGGGATTAATCATTAGGGACAGGAGACATGAATGGTTCCACCATCATTTGGACCGAGTGCATGCATTGTGGTATAATGGAAAGTACATGAAAGGGGTCTAGAGCATAAATGGGTCAGTCCTCAGGTCGTACCATCATTTGAAAGGGAATGATGAATGTTGAACAGAGGAGAGCATCTCAATGCAGCCAGGGCAGATATAGTCATAGTTGTCAAATCCAATCCTATTTTACCGCAAACAGAACAAAAAACATCTTAAGGATATCAAAGTGCCACACCACAGAGACTCTCATAGCGGTGACGAAATGCTATTTTACTTTTGCATTAGGATCATGCCACGCTATTCCTGAGACGAGGGGGCTAAGAGGAAATGCACTTGACCATGTTGGTACATCAGTTTTTGTTTATTACACAAAAGGAGGGGAAAACCAACACAAAGAAATAAAATAAAAAAAGTATTGTTAATTAGGCAGCTCTTTGTTGATGCAGGTTGGTTCAAGATGACGTTTCAGGGTGTATGCCATTTGTATTAAGGCACTTGATTTAAAGTGTAAGTTCATCCCCAGCTCTGAGCCTAACTCCACCCACTGCATCATTTTGACAAATGCTAAAAAGTGGGAGAGAGAACAGAGTGGGGCTGGGGGTGGGGGACTGGGCGTAAACTGCTGTGAATGATGAGTCTCAATCAGCAAATGAAAATGACTAGAGGGCCTTAACATATACATTTCATGATGCCGATGTGTACCAACCGATCAACCCTACTTCAGCATTGACCTTGCAAGGTTCAGGGTTGATTTCAACCAGTAGATGGCGCTTTGAACCACTTTCAACTCAGGTAAAATGTTTTTTTTTTGTCAATATTAACACCACCATTAATGTGTTTCTTCACATTACAGTCATATCATTTAGTTGACAACACAAAAGAAAAACACATTAAAGTGTGCAATACCTCTTTAACACTGATGGTGGATTGGGGAGATATCTGCTGGATCACAGTGTGAGGTAACAGTGAGCCTGTAGTGATTGCACTCATCAGGACAGCCCATCTTAAAGTGTTTCACTGTAATCACAATACTGGGTAAAACTAGTCCCTAGGAAAATGGTTAAGGCCAAAAGTACTATTTAACCGACTGACCATGGCCACTTGTAACCTAGATTTACCTTACATCCTAGGTGTGAATACTTGAGCACAATAGCTTTACACAACACTGCTGAGGGCAGCAGGTGTAACAAGTATTCAAGTCACGTAGGCGCTCACTGAAACATACACACAATGCGCAGGTGTTCTTGTTGGTCACTGTAATCACTCGATTACACAGAGAAGGGTGCTGCCATCAGCTGCTATTGACTGGGAAGAATGTGTCATGGCCGCCCTATAGCTGCAACAAAAGTTACCACGGAGTCGGCTACTGTCAACAACAGCCATGAAATATTTACACGGCTCTGCAACACCCATGGGGTTGGAGGCTCCCCTGCTGTCCTGTGGGATAGAGGTTAGTGAAGGAGCAGTACGCTGGCTGTGCTTCCATAGACACATGAAACAATGCAGTGATGACAGTGGGGAATTTGAAGACTGTGGCTACAGAGGAGTGCCAGGGAAAATGAAATAAATGGGTTTCTACGTGAGAGGCACGTGTTGTAAGGATTGGGACAGGCTCATCCCCGACACCTACAGAACCACAGAACTAAGAGTGAGAAAGAAAGATAGATAGAGAGAGAGAGAGAGAGAGAGATAGAGAGAAAAAGCACTGGAAGTGTATCTGACCTCTAAGCATTTGTGAAGATCAGTTGTAAATGAAAACTGAAGTCAAACTAAAATCTGTCCCTTAATTTTTAAAGAAACTTAAAAGAAATAAAAACAAAACCATCCTTGTGCTTTTTTTCTTCTTTTCTTTCTGTTAAGAGATAAATACTACTACACTATGTAAGTGAGTGTTTGCACCCAAACTGGAGTGTTTATATGTGGCTATGTACATGTGCTATATGCATGATTAAATTAAGAGCAACAACATTCAGTTCGGTCTCCAGCTCCTCACTCCTGATAGGTTGGATGAGCTCAGACGTACAGTGATTTGAGCCAATGAGCGCTAACCTTTGGACACCCATGTTCACAGAGATTGGTGCATGAACCAGTGTTTCTAACCAGTCAGAGGCCAGCATAGGAAACATGCTTGAGGTCCTTATGAAACAACCCCTACCCACCCTACCCTGACCTACAGTAAATAGCTTACACACACAAGGACCTAAATAGAACACACGTATACACATACCGTCCACTCACGCAAACTAAGCAAATATAGTCTCTCTCTTTCACACATTAACATACATTCCCACGCGGTCTCCCATTCACACTCTTTGATAGGCATCGCTTATATTTGAGCTACTTTTGGAGTTTGTGTGCAGGTGTGTGTGTGTGTGTGTGTGTGTGTGTGTGTGTGTGTGTGTGTGTATAGACGTGTGAACAAGCCCTGAAATCCCACTTCAACTCACTCCCAGTGCCATCACATCCCAGTGTGAAGGCATATTGGTGGCCTCATCCTCTTCATATCCATCTTCTGTTTTAACACAAGTGCCTTTGCAATCTCTAACCCAGGCAATACAGTAACAGTTTGTGTGTGTGTGTGTGTGTGTGTGTGTGTGTGTGTGTGTGTGTGTGGATATCTATGCACATGTAGTTGGATCTGTGTCTGCCAGTCTTTCCATGTAAGGTGGGTTTAGAAATCCATGTCCCAGCCTGAGTTGTCATCAGGGGGTGGGTCCTCATTGTCTTCTGGGAAACTATCAAAGTTACTCGTGTCTGTTGGTGATGTTACCTGGGTAACAGACATAAAGGAGACAAAATACTTATTCAATAATTGTTTTAAATATCGACAGAAACACCAAATAAGCCCATTGATGAAGTGATTTTAAAACATCAATCATATGACACAGAAATGACGGGGGTACAAGCAATGTTTTTGACCTTCAGTGTTGATCAATGTTCTCATATTTACTACAGAAATACTCATAGTAAAAGTGCTTTAAAAAGTATTATATTGTATTATATGATATGATAGAATATGATACGATATGATGATATTATATTGTACGTAACACCATCCTATGTAATTCACAGATGGATAACCAACAAATAAGTGTTCCAAAAAATTACATTTACATACAAATAGGTGCTTCAATTCAAACACTATAGCATGCTATGGCAATGCTCAGATTATGTTCATCATGATGTTCACAGGTTCAAAGCACTTACATTGGGGATGATGGGCGGTGAGAGGGTGCCTTTCCGTAGTCCTTCCCAGTTATAGCCCTCGAACCATCTATTGGAAAAAATAATGAGAAAAAGAACCAAGACTGTCAGCAATACTAAATCATCTTTTTTAACAGACTAGTGCAAACTGAAACACCAAAACACAATTTACCTAAAAGACCTACATGACATATTTCTCAAGTTTTTGTTTATTTTGTTGATAATACTATCAGAGATATGAGGTGATTTTGCAACATACTTGTGCTTTTGGATGTCCTTGACACCGTTTTTTAAGTTTCCAAGTCTTTCAGACGGATTATCCCTGAAACCAGCGGTTTGATCGGATTAATGACATTTGTTTCAGATAACACGTTTATCACTTAATTGGATTGGAATACTGTATGTAGGGGTGTGTATGCACAGTCTCACCTGCATAGCTTCTTAATGAGGTTGGCAGCATTTTTTGTGATCTTCTTTGGGAATTCGATCATGTCAATGCCTCTTAGGATGATGTTATAAGTCTTCATAGGATCCGGCCCAGAAAACGGTGGACTGCATTTCAAAGGATGCAATATTAGACTGGTTTCTCACACCCTGTCAAATATCTAATTCCCAAACCATCTGAAGAGTTTTTTAAAGACCTGTTTTCAAACCTCAGTAAGCATGACGAAAATTCCTCCCTGAGCAAATGGAATCACACGTAAACAACAACTTTTCCAACTTTTCCAGTCTTTTGTTCTATTAGAAATACACAACAAGAACTGGGTTTTCAAGGTTACTGGTGGATACAATACTGGCTTATCATGGAGTTACAAAAAACTATTTCCCATCTCCAACCTTTCTCGGGACAAGAACTGACTTTTCTGCGTGTAAAAACATCCGGGATACAGATGAACAGTGATACTGCTACAAACTGCTGATACAGATACAAGCAATTCCAGCATGGCTGTATAATCCAATACTTTGTAGCATTTTGGGGCTGGGTCAGTGTAAGAGTCATTACAAAGTAAGACCTGCCCTCTTGTTGTCCCACTGTGAATGTGGGATTCCTGTTGGTGTGTGTGTCACAATGAAAGGCTTCTAGCCACATCGAAAGCAGCGCTGAACCCAAAAACCCAAAGGTCATACAATACACTTGTTTGTGTGCATTTAAGCTGACGTAGGCCATGACTGCGGTGTTCCCATTTGAGTCAATACAGTATGTTCGACATTCAGACCCATCTGTTAGCCCTCCATCTTACCTCCCCGTAAGCAGCTCATACATGAGGATGCCCAGGGACCAGTAGTCTGCGGAGATGTCGTGGCCTTTGTTCAGGATGATCTCCGGGGCGACGTACTCTGGCGTACCACAGAACGTCCACGTCTTCTTCCCAAAGCCGATCTTTTTGGCGAAGCCAAAGTCTACCTGTCAACAACAGGCAGCACAACTCAGACTTTTCTCCAACTCAGGGGGTCGTGTTTATATCGTCATACATCATGTTTTTGAACATTCCTGGGCATTTTTTAGCAAATAGAGTAACAATAACAGTGTGTTACTGTACTGTATTTCAAGATCAGATATGGTCACATGTATTACCCACGGGGGCCAACAGGAAATACAGGCTAAAGATCATCAATCTAAGAACCATGTTTTAGGCCTGAAGTTTTTCCTATAGACAGGAGAAGAGGACAAGACTAACTAGTTTAGCGTAGCCTCTGTGGTCCAGTATCAGGTTCTCTGGTTTGAGGTCTCTGTAGATGATGCCTTTGGAATGCAGATAAGCGAAAGCCTCCACCACACATGCGGTGTAGAAGCGGGTGGTTGAGTCCTCGAATGAACCCCTAGATTAAACAAATGACAGAGAGAAATACTGTTAAAGTACTGTTCAGGGATTACTGAAACAATCCCATATACAGTCCTTGTGCAAGTACATAAAACTACTGCAGAGTTGAGTTTGTATCGAATTGTAAATACAAGCCCTCTGTCCCTTGAATTGGGCACTGTATATGTTAGTGAAATCATTTATTTATGATATATTCATGAATAAGGTTCACGTTTATATATAAGGTCATTTAAGCAGAGGTTTGAGGATGTGACATCACATTGGCATTAGTGTAGGATGTGGCAGGCCCTTTATCCTCACCGATCTCTGAGAATGGTCCACAGCTCTCCTCCTAGGCAGGCTTCCATGAGCATGTAAAGATATTTACTATCCTTGAATGTCCTGTACAATCTGGGCACAAATTACAGATTTACACATGATGAAGAAACAAATTATATTTATGTGTGTGTATACATTTCCATATTTTCCAACAATGTAGGACCTACATCATGACAGAGCAAAGTTCCATTATGGTTATACATTTAACATCGTCAGTAGACTCAGGAACGTTAATCTCATTCTTCTGGTGATACATTTTCTCAATTCATTGTATCTGTTATCTCATTAGCAAAATCCTGAGTGGTCTGAGCTTTATCTGACAATGAGGTCAGAGTGATCTTTACCTGACGATAAAGTCAGAGTGATCTTTACCTGACAATAAAGTCAGAGTGATCTTTACCTGACAATGAAGTCAGAGTGATCTTTACCTGACAATGATGTCAGAGTTATTGTCACCTGACGATAAAGTCAAAGTGATCTGTACCTGACTATGAAGTCAGAGTGAGCCTTACCTGACAATGTAGTCAGAGTGATCTTTACCTGACGATGAAGTCAGAGTGATCTTTACCTGACGATGAAGTCAGAGTGATCTTTACCTGACGATGAAGTCAGAGTGATCTTAACCTGACGATGAAGTCAGAGTGATCTTTACCTGACGATGAAGTCCGAGTGGGCCTCTTGCATGATGAGCTTCTCTGAGCGGATGTGCTCCTGCTGTCTGGTGTCCACTATGTGGCGCTTCTTAAGGATCTTCATGGCATATGTCCTCGACTCATCACTCTTCAGCTGAACCTGTACAACAAGAAAGACAGAGTCAGAGAGATAGACAGAGACAGAGACAGAGAGACAGAGAGAGAGAGACAGAGAGAGACACACAGAGAGAGAGGGAGAGAGAATGAAGGAAGAAAGGAAGGATGAAAGAGTAAGACAAAGAACGTATAGATAAAGAAAGAAAGACCTTTAGGCCTCATTTTCTGAAATTTCTTCTGAAATGTTTCTTACGGACTTCGGAAAACCAATGTAAGAAAAACATATCCTTCAGATTCATGAACGCCTGAAAATGTGTTCTTACGCATCAGAAGTGTTCTGAGCTGTACTCCCCCGGAAGAGGTTTCTTAAATTGAAAGCGTGTTCTCGTGCACTTGGATTTGCATATGCAAACGCCCCGCCAGCTCCTTGTAAGGGCACCCAACCGTAGTGACGTGTGCAGTCGGAATCGACTATATCTACACGAAAGCAACCTGTAAGCTAGTCATGGCAAAGTGGAAAGCGAGCACCAGTCGAGTAAACGTAGATCTAACTTCACCGGTGCAGAGGTGGAGGTATTGTTGCAGGATGTAGATGTGTTTATTCTATTCCACAATGGCTATATCAACCAGATTGAGTTTAGTGCTTATTTATATATTCACTTACATTTGCAGTGTTCCTTTTATTTATGTATTATCACGATGCCTCTTAGAATCATAACTATAAATGTGAAACGTAATTGTTAATGATACAAATATTCTCATATTTATTATTATTCAAGCTGATTTAAACTCGAGGATGTCTGTAGAGTTGATGTGAACGCAATCACCAAAGATTTCTCACAAATTCAGCCCTTAATACTTCTAACATGGAGTGGCACAGTGGGGCATCTTGTGTTTTTTTTTAGGAATCGCATTTGAGAAAATTCTGTCAGATTTACGACTGCTATTTCGCGTTCTGAAAGTCTTCTGAAGTTCAGAACAAATCCCAGATGAGAGAACAATCATTTTCTAAAGTTTCTTCTGAAATGTTTCTTACGGACTTTGTAAAAACAACGTAAGGAAAAGACCTACGCCACATTCTTGCATGCTTGAAAATTTGTTCATAAGCAGCAAAAGTCTCCTAAGCTGAGCTCCGCCGGAAGAGCTTTCTTGACTTGATGCGCGTTCTCGTGAGCCTGGATTTCAGTTCAGTCGGAATCTACCAAGTCCACGCGAAAGCAACTCAGTAATTTTTCTAAATCTCTATCTGTCTGCAATACCGCTCTCGGCCTCTACGCAACTTCGGCGCTCTCACACTTGCCAGGCATAGACAGTAGAAGAAGGCACACGCAGCAATTGACTGGCTATGCAACACTGGATACAGGACTGTAAATTGTGTGTTTTTCGCCTGGAAGTCTCTAGAAATCTGGTACCTTATTGAACGAAATTAAAAAGAGAGAACGTGCCGTTCACAGACACCAGAATGAATGCGTTCACAGTATCGTTCATCAGGCAGTAATACAGTACGTTCAGTTCATCAAAATTATGAATGAGTTCATGAACTTTCTTTCAATGAATGCGTTCAGACGCAACACTGCAAATGAGAATTGTCTGGATTGCTGTACTTGCACAGACGGAAGTGCCAAACGACGCTCACTAGACTAGCGCAGCATCCTGGTGTAGTCCTTTTATTTATTTTATGACATCAAGATGCCTTGCAGAATCATGACTATAAATGTGAACGTAATTTTAAATGATACAAATATTCTCATATTTAATATTATTATAATTATTTAAATCCGAGGATGTCTGAAGAGTTGATGTGAACGCAATCACCAACGATTTCTCACAAATTCAGCATTAACACTTTCTTTAAAACACTTTCTTTAATGCGATTACTCAAATAACCACAAGATGGCCCACAGGAATGCTATTTCGTGTTCTGAACGTCTTCTGAAGTTGGAAGAAATCCCAGATGAGAAAACGTTCGAGAATGGCAAATATTGTCCTAAATCAACCGGAAGAGGAGTTCAGAAGAAGTTCCTTCTTAAATTCGTCTCAACTGCATTGTTTTTACCCTTTCTATGCACTCCATGCTGGTTGGACAAAACCCATAGAAAACTGCACTCATTTATACACTGTATAACAGATATGTATGTTTGCATATGATGTTCCTCGGAGATCTTTGTAAGTTATTGGATGACTTACCAGCTCCACTCGGCCAAATCCTCCAACCCCTAGCGTATCGATGATGTTGAAGTCAGCCAGGTTGATGCTGCAGAAGAAAGTGTTCTCCGCCTCATACCTGCAGGTTAGTAGGGTAATGAGAGGGTTATGTTTTAGAAAGGCAGCTGAGAGAGAAGAGGACACAGCTCTCTTTCGCTCATTCTCCCTTCCATTCAGAAACCACACTCGCATCCTCATTCTGATTTCGATCCCAAGAGAAAAACACGGATCCGGATTGTCAGCCCCAGTCCAAAAGCCCCTCTGTGGCCTCTCTGAGTACAAAACACTCTTAATGTTCTGAATCACTTCCTTCTCGTCAACTATGGACCCATTTATAGCAAGTGAAACTCCAAGAGCCTTTATGTAGAGTAGCTTGTGTATGAGGATGGTGGGATGAGGGGGGCAGGTTCAGTGCAGTAATTGGTTACTTTTTCCTTAGGGTATGCTGATCTGGGTGCTTTCCTATGGTAATGAGCACAACAGCCCCAGAGTGCTCGAGCACAGCGGGATGTTGTTAGTGTAAATCACAGCAAGGGTGTTTGCACACAAATACAGGACTATAGCGATGCTCAGGCCAAGAACTATGGCGGTCAACCACGTTTGCCTCGTCCTCAACAACATGACTTCAAAGGGCCTGGCGACATGAAACCATCCTATTAAAACACACTGATGTGAGGTCACAAAGATTGCGGGGAAATTTGAGTCTGGCATGAGATTTGGATGCGTCAAGCTTCACAACATTTTCTGATACATTACTTAAGCCTACAGGAATAATCAGACTGCTCACCGAGCCTCAATTAGATTAACTGTGTGTGTGTGTGTGTGTGTGTGTGTGTCTGTGTGTGTGTGTGTGTGTGTGTGTGTGTGTCTGTGTGTGTGTGTATATATGTGTGTGTGTGTGTGTGTGTGTGTGTGTGTGTGTGTGTGTGTGTGTGTGTGTGTGTGTGTGTATGTGTGTGTGTGTGTGTGTGTGTGTGTGTGTCTGTGTGTGTGTGTATATGTGTGTGTTTGTGTGTGTGTGTGCGTGTCTGTGTGTGTGTCATGATCTTTCTGGGTGAGCTACGCTGTTGGATTGTGTCCTCTGCTGGGATAACCTGTCCTTGGATAACTGAACACAGCTCAGACAGCAGGCCCTCCCAGCCAAGGCTGACCACAAACATCGCTGCTGACCATAGGAATGAGAACACCGAGCCACCGAGCCACTCTCGCACACACACACACACACACACACACACACACACACACACACACAAACACACACACACACACACACACACACACACACACAGAAAAAGAGGCACACAGACGCAAACACACACACGCGCACACACAGAATGTGAACACAGGCTAGCCACTGAGAAACGGGGTAACATGCATTTCTCAACCATTCCAGTCAGGTCTCAGTCTCACGGAGTCAATCAGCCACTTTGAATGGAATGGACACTTCATATATCACGCTGTCTATTATTGTTTTTACTGTGTGTGTGAAGGGATCAGTGTTTTTTACATGATGAAACACAGTCCAAAAACGACCTAATTGAAAAGTGAAAATAGATGATATGATGACACTATTGGAAAATAAAAGAAATGATAGGAAACTTGAGGAGAAATTTGAAACCTAAAAAATCTGACAAGCAGGTGAGCAAAATGTTTTTTAATGTGGCTGAGTGTCTCATGTTATTTTCAGTGTATGTTTGACAAATGTAAAATACTTTAATAAGGATATAAGAGTTTCATTCAAAATAGATATCATAATAGCTGTCATAATATAGCTATTTTTGGCCAAGAATACATGATCATTATTAGAAGTATAAGGAATCAAAACAAAAGGTTATTCATTACTGAAATGTTATCATTTTCAGGATTGTTTGGGCCTGTTCGGTTAATGTCGCTGGCTTATAATCATCTTCCATCCATATACTCATAGTAAGTAAATAAACTATTATCATCTTTCATTCATAAACTCATAGTAAGTCAATGATATATTATCATCTTTCATTCATATACTCATAATAAGTAAATTAACTATTATCATCTTTCATTCATTTATTCATAGTATGCCTGGAGCAGAGATAGGAGGTCAGATCAAGCTAGAGAGAAAGTGAAGGCTCCCTCATGGTGCAGCAGGTCCACCATAAACAAAGCATCAGTTGACAGTGAGGGATAAGAATAGACCAGTGCTTTGGGTCAAGCTCATACTAAAAGTTGGCCGAAGGTCAGCTGACCTGAAGGTGAGACGTAAGCTTAGCTGAAATGTATATCAAAGTTGAGTGTTAGTTACACAGCTACTTTTTTGACACCAATAATTGATCATTTAAATGAAGTGTTGAAGACCAAACAAATGGCTCTACCTGATCTAAAGAATAAAAAAATGTAACATTTGTGTTAGGCATAGTCATTTTTGAACATTTCTAAAAGGTCCTCTCCATGACACTATCGCTCCAAGCAGCAACAGCATCCCATTCAACTAACACGAATACCACCACTAGAGGGTAGCAGACAACAACTTTTAAATGTCCAGACCAACATGACTTTCATGACAAAATTAAAAAAATATGCAGCTTCCATGACGCCCTTTTAATGGAACTCTTTAGTACAGGCTGTTTGCCTGTGTCAGTCCCCAGTCTCACTAGCTCTTCACCTCAGCCTTATTATATGTGTCGGGGTGATAAATTCTCTGCCTGCTGTTGTGAGGGGAGGGTAGAATAGTGTAGGAAAAAAAGATTCTTTGTGACTCATGAAGAAGGATGCTCCTTCAGACGCAGAGTCTGATCTCTCGACATCTACATGTCAGCTAGCTCAGAGGCAAGTCCAGCTGTACAGGAGAGCTGTACAATAGTGATTTTGACTATAACTATCCCGCTGTTAGTTAATACCAAATTCCTGTTCCGGAATTCCAGAAAACTAGCACTGAAGTGTTGCTATTTAGTGTTACTTACAGTGATATAATAACAAACCTA
The DNA here is from genome assembly GCF_963457725.1 of Sprattus sprattus. Taxonomy (NCBI): domain Eukaryota; kingdom Metazoa; phylum Chordata; class Actinopteri; order Clupeiformes; family Clupeidae; genus Sprattus; species Sprattus sprattus. The sequence goes on along the minus strand of NC_137910.1, from coordinate 20,144,534 downwards.
TAAAATCAAGACAAAAACTCCTACATAAAGCACAAGTATAGATTTGCATGGAAAGTATACAGCCGCGGAAAAAATTAAGAGACCACTTCAAAATTATCAGTTTCTCTGGTTTTACTATTTGTTGGTATGTGTTAAAGTAAAATGTACATTCTTGTTTTATTCTATAACCTACTGGCAACATTCCTACCAAATTTCAAATAAAAATATTGTCATTTAGATCATTTATTTGCAGAAAAATGACAATTGGTCAAAATAGCAAAAATGATGCAGTGTCTTCAGATCTCGAATAATGCAAAGAAAACAAGCTCATATTCATTTTTAAACTACACAATACTAATGCTTTATCTTAGGAGGAGTTCAGAAATCAATATTTGGTGGAATAACCTTGATTTAAAATCACAACTTTCATGTGTCTTGGCATGCTCTCCACCAGTCTTTCACATTGCCATTGGGTGACTTTATGCTTCTCCTGGCGCAAGAATTCAAGCAGCTCGGCTTCTTTTCATGGCTTATGACCATCCATCTTCCTCTTGATCACATTTCAGAGGTTTTTTATGGGATTCAGGTCTCGAAATTGGGCTGGCCATGACAGGTCCCTGATCTGGTGGTACTCCATCCACACCTTTACTGGCCTGGCTGTGTGGCATGGAGCATTGCCCTGCTGGAAAAAACACTTCTCAGAGTTGGGGAACATTGTCAGAGCAAAAGGAAGCAAGTTTTTCTTCCGGGACAATGTTGTACTTTGCCTGGCTGAGGTTTGTAAAAGACCATAAGGATTGAAAAAGCGGACTGGAGGGTCTTCTAAGTTCGTCTTCTCTGATGAGTCCAATTTCACAGTAGGTGCAAGACTCTGTGGCTTGTAGGCCTCTCCAGGTCTCCGTCTAACCATCAGACGACCATGTGTTGGGCAAAGCTGAAAATTGGACTCAGAGAAGATGAACTTAGAAGATGACCTGCAGTCCGCTTTTTCAATCCTTATGGTCTTTTACAAACCTCAGCCAGGCAAAGTACAACGTTGTCCCGGAAGAAAAACTTGGTTCCTTTTGCTCTGACAATGTTCCCCAACTCTGAGAAGTTTTTTTTCCAGCAGGGCAATGCTCCATGCCACACAGCCAGGCCAGTAAAGGTGTGGATGGAGTACCACCAGATCAGGGACCTGTCATGGCCAGCCCAATTTCAAGACCTGAATCCCATAAAAAACCTCTGAAATGTGATCAAGAGGAAGATGGATGGTCACAAGCCATGAAAAGAAGCCGAGCTGCTTGAAATCTTGCGCCAGGAGTAGCATAAAGTCACCCAACGGCAATGTGAAAGACTGGTGGAGAGCATGCCAAGACACATGAAAGTTGTGATTTTAAATCAAGGTTATTCCACCAAATATTGATTTCTGAACTCTTCCTAAGTTAAAGCATTAGTATTGTGTAGTTTAAAAATGAATATGAGCTTGTTTTCTTTGCATTATTCGAGATCTGAAGACACTGCATCTTTTTTGCTATTTTGACCAATTGTCATTTTTCTGCAAATAAATGATCTAAATGACAATATTTTTATTTGAAATTTGGTAGGAATGTTGCCAGTAGGTTATAGAATAAAACTAAAATGTAAATTTTACTTTAACACATACCAATAAATAGTAAAACCAGAGAAACTGATCATTTTGAAGTGGTCTCTTCATTTTTTCCGCGGCTGTATGTGCAAGTGCATACTCCCATGAGTATTTCACTATCAAAAGCGTCTTTGACAGCATAGGCTAAAATAAGTAAGTGATTTAGAAGTCCCAAACAGATTCAACACAATGCACTGCTGCCAATCAAAGTGACCTTCCTCCATTGTAGTCATGGAAATTAAAGAAATATTTATGAGCCTAGAAAAAGGAGTGTTTTTCTGTGAATAAGAAATTGACATATTAACATATGTTTGTGTATGGGTGTGTGTGTGTGCATGTGTGCGCATGCGTGTGTGTGCATCCTCGGCAGATTGCTGATGGCCCATAGTGGGGTCTTGACCCCCCTCTCTCTCAGGCCCTGAGACCATCTGACTACTCCAGAACTCCAGGGCTTTTGAACTCCCTCGTGCCCCAGGCCAGGGCCCTCTGATGGGCCACAGCTGCTAGGAGAGCCCCCTGCTTCCCCATGGGAGGCCACAGCTGAAAGCAACTTGGTGTCATAGTCGCCTCCATTTGAATGAGTGGAATACACTCTGAGACTGCTCCTGTTAGTTAGCTATTACTGTGTAGGCTATAGCTTAGCTGTGGAAAGATTCCACATGCCCACACTAAATGCTTGCATGTGTACATATACACACACGCGTGTATGCACACACACAGGCTGAAGTTCATATTCATTTGTGCTGTCATGGTTTTCAGAAAACCTAGTTAACGTCTTTATAAACTTCAACATGCCTGTAAATTATTCACCTATAACAG
>NC_137910.1:20137109-20139609 GCF_963457725.1 Sprattus sprattus | reverse complement strand
ATGAAGCCCACACACAAGCCATGGCAGTATCATGAAGACACATCATCCACTAATCAGCAGGAACGAGGGAAGATGTGGCTCTCCCAGAAGTGAAAGAGTGAAACAGATAAATAGGCCTGAACACATGTGATGTCTTGGCTTACTGTACAAAACCAATATTGAAAGTATTGTACATTTAAAGTATTGTAGAGACTGAAAGATTACACAAGGGTAGTGCAAACTGTTTGAGAGAGTGACTCATTCCTCCTCGATAATGTTCAGAGAACAGCAAGTCTGGGAATTAAATCTGAATTCCTCTCATATTTCAGCAGAAAAGCTTGAATTATATTTGATGTTGGAGTTGTTACAGTTTGACAAGTTAAGCTGACTAATGACCAAATAGGATTTAAAAACCTTACTTCTACACAGAGAGAGACTTTGAAGAACAAAGGCACTGACAAACAGGAATCTGATACATACACAAACTCACTCTCTCTCTCTCTCTCTCTCTGTCCCTCTCTCTATCTCTCTCTCTCTCTCTCTCTGTCTTAAACCCACAAACACACTATGTCTGATGATAAGACATAAAACAGCATATCTAAAAGTCTATTATCTAATCTCTCTGGACTAAACAATGTGAATAAATGGCCTCTCTAAAAACAACTCCGATCTCAGGCTTCCCAGAAGAGCACTGAGACTTATCAAGCCCCAGTGTTGTTGTGTCTGGTTGGTACAACACTGATCCTCTGTAGAACCTGAGAACCTTCTCTTGGTCTCATTAGTGTAGAGCTACAACTGTGTGTGAGTGTGAGTGTATGTGTGTGTGTGTGTGAGAGAGAGAGAGAGTGTGTGTGTGTGTGTGTGTGTTTAAGAGAGAGAGAGAGAGAGAGAGAGAGAGAGATAGAGAGTGTGTGTGTGGGTGGGTGTGCGTGTCTCTGTGTGTATGTGCTTGTGTGTGAGAGTGAGTTCCTAAATATCAGTGTCTTTAATAGACCACCGTGCAGTGACTGCTCTATGAAGGTAAACATGTCACCATGTCACAGATAAACATGTCACACACACACACACACACACACACACACACACACACACACACACACACACACACACAGCTGCCTCTTGAACAGCTCTCTCACAAGGACACACACATACACATATACACATACACATAAAGAAAGACAATCGATACACTAATTCTCAATCACACACACACACACACACACACACACACACACACACACACACACACACACACACACACACACACACACACACACACACACACAAACCCATTCACATACACACTCAACACACACATCCATTCACACACACGCCCATTTACTCATACAGACACACACACACACCCATTTACTCATACAGACACACACAAACACACACACATACGCACACACACACACACACACACACACACACACACACACACACACACACACACACACACACACACACAGGGCAGAGTTTCTGATTACAGGAAGGACAATGTGAGAAATGACAGAGATGTGTTTGAGAGCTGTTTACAGCGAGGGACCAGATGACAGCTCTACCACTGCTGTCAAAAAGCTCATTTAAATACAGACTCTGCTCACACACACACACACACACACACAGACACACACACACACACACACACACACACACACACACACACACACACACACACACACACACACACACACACACACACACACACACACACACACACACACACACACACACTCACTCTAATTCTCTTTGATCCCCTCTGTCTTTCCCTGTTCCTGAGATACCCTCCCTCCCTCCCTTTCTCACACTCACTTTTCAGATTTCGCAGCTTCGTTTTTATCTTCTTTTCATCACTCCATTGCAGTATCTGTCCTCTTTCCATTTAACCTCATGCATAAATGTCATTAATATGTCAATGTCACGACCATGTATCCCATTACAGGCAATCAACCAGTCAAGTTACAGATCAACTCCACCAATCAACTGCCTCCAGGGACTGAATACAGTCTGTGTCTGTGGCAAACACGTCTGTTATTATTGTCAGTGACATTTTATCAGCACATATGGCTCTAGTTCCTAAGTATGAAGCAGCACAAGGGACCCAGATATTTACATAATTTGGGAGACCAACCCTTAATTCACACACACACACACACACACACACACACACACACACACACACACACACACACACACACACACACACACACTGTATTGTGCAGCACTAATCTATGCCCAACAAATGAGATTATTAAATTCAGTAATACATACTCTCTGTCGATGACCAGACAGGTGACTGCTTCAGCTGCGATGAGATTAGCAGTCCTGAGGTCTTCTCTGCGGATGGACAAAACATAGATAAACATACCGTTATAATCTAAAAACATACACGCATACACACATGACAATTAATCATTACACAATATTCATACGTATACAACATATATATTGATACTAAAGGGTTGTCAAAATAACGTCTACAGCTTAATCTTGGCATCATCTAGAGATACATCACCTC
>NC_137910.1:20129609-20132109 GCF_963457725.1 Sprattus sprattus | reverse complement strand
CACACACACAGACACATACACACACACAGACATAGACACACACACACACAGACACACACACACACACACACACACAGACACACAGACACACACACACACACACACACACACACACACACACACACACACACACACACACACACACACACACACACACACATCCTGCTCCTCATACGGTCATTCTACTAAGAATGAGAGGTTGGTTATCTGGGATTTAATGAGTGGGACTGGTCATTAGTGCCTTTAAAAGAACATGTTTTACGAGATAAGACTGAGGTCCGTTAAAAACAATGTATGGATCCAATCTGAGCGGTTTAGGCTGTTCATTAAAACTGCAGCTAGCTCACAGCTATGGAGTTCTCGAGGGGAAGCCTATATAATTACACACAGGAAATTAACAGTGAAGTCACGTGGCCAATGTTAAAAACATGGGTCTAATCCCACCACTCCTAAGCTATACAAACGCATGAAAATCACAGTGCATTAATTAAGCCGCGTTATAAATTGAGGCCCTTAATTACTGGAGGCCATAGTTGCAACCTGTGGTTTGAAACCTCAAATGACAAAGTTAACGAGTCAGTCAGTCTTTGTCTGCCTGTCTCTCTCTCTGTGTCTGTCTGTCTGTCTGTCTGTCTGTCTGTCTGTCTGCCTCTGTCTCTTTCTTACCTACCCCTTTCTTCCTCTCCCTCTCTCTTTGAAGAATGATGAGTCATGCACTGACATGTGGGATATGGGGCTCAGGAGATCTCACCAAACAGACAAACCAAATGGAAATGCCTGACCTCCAACCTGAAGCACAATACGTTGTGGCAAGCACCTCCAACTCTCTGGCCAGGAGGAGATGTGTGATATTGGTGAGATAGTAGAGAGTGGAGAGGGGAAATAGTGGGGGAGCAAAGCGAGGATGAGAGATAGAGAGAAGGGAAGAGAAGAGAATGAGACAGAGAGAAGGTGAGGGAGAGAGAGAATGAAACAGTGAGAAAAGAAAAGAATGAGACAGAGAGAAGGAGAGAGAGAGATAAAAGGGTGAGTGAGAATTTGAGAGAAGAAGAACACCAAATATAGTAGACAGAGAGGAAGATACAGAAAAGGAGAGAGAGGGAGAGACAGGGAGAGAGAGAAAGAAAGAAAGAGAGAAAACAGCACTTTTGTTTGCCAGGCAGAGAAGTGCACACCTCTGTCTGTCCGTCCGTCCGTCTGTCTGTCTCAGGCTCAGTGACCCCTGTGCGAGTCATTATGAGTGCACTAAAACTCATTATTCCCAGCTCAGCTGTAGACAATGCCTGCCATTCAGCCCCAGTGACGCTCCTCCTCATCACAGACTCCCATCAGCCCAGCCCAGTGTGTGTGTCTGTGTGTGTGTCTGTGTGTGTGTCTGTGTGTGTGTGTGTGTGTGTGTGTGTGTGTGTGTGTGTGTGTGTGTGTGTGTGTGTGTGTGATCACAGACTGCCCTCTGCCCAGCACACTTCAGCACTGCTCAGAGTCCCACACCAGCAGAGCATGAACTTCAACAGACATCTCATGCATCTCTACTGACTGCGGTCTGCTTAGACTTGTAGACTGGTCATTTTAAACACATATATGTTTTATAAGACATTTTAAGGAAAAGTGCCTTTTCTTAACCTTATCATTAATCACAATGATTCTACATAAACAAATGGTCTTCATGCATATGCCTTTATCCTAAACAACTTTCACTTGAGGTACAAATAGCAGATCTTGACTGGTCCACCAGAGGTTGACTGGAGCTGGGAGGACACAGAGCAAACCACAGAAGACCAGGAGGACTTTTCTGACACACACACACACACACACACACACAGTTACACTCCAAATCACAAATACGAAGACAGACACATGCACTCAGACACAAACACACTCATTCTCAGGGCCACTCACACAGACAAGCACACGCCTGCATGGTCGCAGACTCACTCAGGCAACGCGCACACACACAGAGATTCACACACGCACGCACACACTCATGCACACGCACACACACACACACACACCCACATACACACACACACACACACACACACACACACACACACACAGTTAAACTCCCAATCAATTACAAATACGAATACAAAGACATGCACTCACACACACAGGAGCATGGACCTACGGTCGCAGACTCACTCAGGCAAACACGCACACGCACATGCAAACACACACACACACACACACACACACACACCCTCTGGTTTAGAGGATACAATTGTGCCAGGGTAGAACCAGAGGAATATTACTAGCAATGCAAATGACGGGGTGATGTAACGCCATAGTCACCGAGCCTATGAGAAGTGAATTTAGCCCCCAAACACCCAGATGGTGGTTGTCAGATGGCTGCTGTTCTTATGCTACCGATGACACATAGACAAAAACCCAAACACTGACTGTTCACATACAGAGGCTGCAATTAAAGACGGATGCAGACCGAATATGTTAACATAGATTAGAATAATTAATGATATAGTATATAATTAATGGGTAACTT
>NC_137910.1:20119609-20124609 GCF_963457725.1 Sprattus sprattus | reverse complement strand
CTAATCCATCTTTTTTGTCTCTTGATCCTCACTGTGCTACTCTGTCTGTCTCTCACTCTGTGTGTGTGTGTGTGTGTGTGTGTGTGTGTGTGTGTGTGTGTGTGTGTGTGTGTGTGTGTGTGTGTGTGTGTGTGTGTGTGTGTGAGTGTGTGTGAAAGGCAGAGTACTACTGAATGTGTGTTTTACTAATCCTGTGGTAATTAACAGTGTTATCCTAAGCTTCTTTAGACCTACACTGACAAGCATACAGAATCTTAAAGGCTCAATGTGCACCCACCCACCCCCGGCCCACGTCCCTGCCTAAACACACATTGATCTGCCTACACACACATAGAGGCAGTTCTCTTAAATCTGAACTTCCCATCCAAAAAGACTTGAAGAGGCCAGACAGAGAGAGAGAGAGAGAGAGAGAGAGAGAGACAGAGACAAAGAGAGTAAGGGAGAGACAGAAAGAGAGAGAGAGAAAGGGAGAGACAGACAGAGAGAGAAAATGAGAGAGAGAGAGAGAGAGAGAGAGAGAGAGAGAGAGAGAGAGAGAGAGAGAAAGAGAAAGATAAAGAGAAAGAGAAAGACTAAATGTGTCTATAACCCATCACCAGACCCTGGGAACCAGGTCACCACCTCACTATGGGAGGGGTCCTGGCCAATGAGACGAGAACAGAACATGGAACCTCTTAATCCATGAGATGTGAGAACAAACTACCTCTTTATACATGACATGTGAGAACATACAACCTCTTTATCCATGAGATGTGAGAACATAAAACCTTTTATGCATGAGATGTGAGAACATACAACCTCTTTAAACATGAGATGTAAGAACATAGAACCTCTTTATCCATGAAAAGTGATAAGAACATAAACACTTTATACAGTAGGACGGCCATGATCCAGTCCTACATCCCAATGGCTCACACAAACTACACGCTGGAAGGCTCAATGGGTGTGGGTGTCATTTCATTCTGATGGCATTCTAGGAAAACAAAGACGCAGTTGATGGAGGTCTGTGTCACCATAAAGGCTTTTCAAAAGAATGCCTGACACGCCAGTGAGCAGAAGAGAACAGGTACAATGAGAACATCGCTTTTTGACCTTTCATATATCACACTGCAATTCAAAGCAAGATGATATAAAGACACAACAAAAAAATGTCTGACTAATTATCAATATGGGTCTGTTTCTAACACCAGCTACCTTAACTGACAAAATACTTTAGAGAATTCTGCATGTCTGCTGCTGCATGAGGTTAAACACGATATGCTGTTAAGCCTAATAACACTACCGACATGGAGCTGTTTTTTGGCACTGGCTCCTCATCAGCCATTGTTTTACCAACAACGTCACACATGAAAGACACCTATGAAAGAGACACGTGACATCAGTGGGCTAATCAGCTCACCCATCTCATAGGCAACTGACATATCTGGTTAAAAAAAATAAATGATGTCTTCTAAATAATGAATCATGGTCAAAACTTAAGCGAGAGGAAAAGAAAGAGAGCGGGGTGGGGGTGTTACTGTAAGTAGGAAGATAGGGGATGGAGCTGAAAATTATGCAAAACTTGCTGATTGTTCAGTGTTCCGCCCACGTACAGATGCACGCAGACAAACACGGCCAAGAAATACAACTCTGCATTTCCAGCCACCTACATCATGCAAATACACTACATAGCTGTGTACTGAATCATTCATTCACCTTCTAACTGTCATACATAATTTTCACCAGGCTTCCTCTGCCTGGGACAGACAGATTACTGCTGCTTGTACATTACACAGGCACGCTGCACAGATGAAACATTTTACTCTCTAGAAATGCAAGACTGGTTTCTGAAGATGTGATTACCTGTGCAGAAATGCTTTCGCCATCCAGCATGTCCTCAAAGACATTCTATAATTAGCAGTGATGTGCTCCTCATGGTGAAATCAGGCCTGTGTGTGTTCAGTGCTAGCAGACAGGCTAATGCTGTCCAGAAGAGGCAGGAAATGAAGTTCTGGGTTTGGGAGTTCACCGCTTCTGAATGTATGCATGCGGGTGAGCCTGTGTAGCTGTAAATCAAGTTTACCTCAGCACATTAAATTCAGTCTTGCCAAACACCGTAAAACAGAGAGGCTGCTGAGAAAGCTGTGAAAGACATCAATCCATACAACACAACTCCTCAAATGAAATCACACTTTAATCAATCAACCTTACAGTCAGCTGAGACCCTGATCAATTAGGACAACAATAGATAAAGCTGTAATCACACTGATGCACACAGGGGCATTGAGCGTGTGAAACCACCATGTGTTCATCTGTGCTACGTTGGCCACCATTGAAGCAAACAGTATATATTTAACCATTGTTAATAATTATAGAGTAGGTCTTGGCCCACAGGCAACAGAGCCTTCAAAGGAGTGCAGTGACACATCAACAGCCCTCGCCATAAAAGGGAACACACATCAAGGCACATAAAAGGGCAACAACGTATGGTCAAGCACTGAGGGGGTTAGAATGAGATGCCCATAGCTGAAAGGCCTGTGCGAGGCTAGAACTCTGTGGGAACTGATGCTGATGGCATCCAACAGATGCCACCTAGGTGTTGGCCTAGGCCCTAGGGGCAACAGAGCCTTCAAAGGAGTGCGGTGTCACACCAACAGCCCTCGCCATAAAGAGGAACACACACCACAGACACACACACCGAGAGAGGAAGTCTAGACCAGGATAATAAACAGACCCCAGACACACACACACAGAGGAAGGCTGGACCAGGACAAAATCTAGACCACAACAAAGAATGAGTCTGAATCCAGATACCCTTTTTGGACAAATTTGACTGACTGAAATAGGGGTAGGCAACCTGCCCAAAAATATCTTATCACAATATTTTTTTATCACACGATCTGAATTGCGATCTCTCCCCCTTTTGAAGTGCACTGTTGAGAATATCCAACCGATGGAGTTGTTTTTTTGCACCTTTTAAAAAACAATATTAAATTGAAGATGCTGTTCCAAAAACAGTCATTAAAACCTGAACTGAACTGTATTTTACATATTAAAAGATTTTTCAAACATTCTAAGTCAAATAAATATTTAGACTGTTTCATAGTTTCAATTTTATGTTGTAATCAGCAGCCAACAGATAATTTCAAACTTTGATAACCATAAAAGATCATAACTGTGCCCACATTGTCGTTAACTAGATACAAGGCTATTTGCTGCTTTGATCAACGATAACTGTTTATGTAAAGGGACCTGGTGAGATACAGATGAGTGTGGTTGTTCCAACCCGAGTGAAACACTCTCAGCATGTCCCTTTGAACGCTTCCTTTTAAGGTGGTTGAAAAGATTTGTCGTATCACCTCTGGAAGTGCCAACCGTTACTCGGCAAAGTTTACAGAAGTTTACTGTCTTAAAGTTTTCTTAGAAAAATACCTCACTGTGCATAGCCAAACCACTGCCAGACTACAGATATGAAGTTATTTTTTGGCACCTGCTACTAATAAGCTATTGTTTTACCAAATGAAAGAGATCTAGAGTTTGACATGATTTGGCCAATCAGCACTGCCATCTAATAGGCCATCTTTCTGTTGGTTTGTCAACGTGGATCCACACCATCAAAGTTTAAGTTTGGATACATTAGTCTCCAAGATTCGCATTCAAAAATTAGATCTGGTCTTAAAGATTGATCATGATATAAAATTGTCAGACTGCCCACCCCTAACTTGAACTATTTAATCATTGCCTCTGGACCATAGACTCTGGTCTTGTTGGAATAATGGGACCAACGCAAGCAAGTGACATTTACTGAATATTTATCCAAATTATAAATCATTTTAAAACCTTTCCATCTATGTTAACCCAAAAGTAACATTGGATATCACATAGCATGATAGAGGGTTTTTACCTTGAACCAGCCTCCCAAATCAAAAGTTACTTAATAATTGAATACAATAATAAGAATTCCATTCTGTAGCTCGCCTGATGGCACAAGGCGCTAACACCAGCAAGGTAATCGGTGTGATATACTGATGAAAATGTATCCCTGGCCAGCACTGCAAATCACTCTGAATAAAAGCCTTGGATGAATACATGTAGATGCTTGTAAGAGCATCCGTTAAGGTTAAGATCCTATTCTTTGCTCAATTAAAGTACATTATTTAAATACTTCATTCTTTATGAAGGCTACAGGCCATTAGTGCCACCCTCACACAAGGACAGGATTTACTACTGAAGGACCCTGTGCTATGAAAAGCACTATTGTGCTGCAGTACAAAACAAAAAGGCGATAACAATAAGCTTGATGCTGAAAAGATTTGATTTGTTGACAGAGTGCAAAGCACATTTGCAGATAAAGGCTTATTAAGCTGCTAATGTTATGTCTGAGCCACCTTACACCTGAACTCCTGACCCTGTGTCGAAGCACTCTTCATAAACCTATTGTTGCAGTCACAAATTAAATGAGGTAGACTCATTTAAGGAGATGACTCCATGGTTTTTTTTTTACCTGAACACACTGAAAAGGCAGACTTTATTATGACACTTTATGTTGAGCATGCAGAAAATGATGACAGGGTATTGGTAATGTGCTTCTCTTTTTTTGTTTTTTTTATGAATGCATTTTCCAACTGAACTTTGGCCATTTCTCTGGTAACAAAGATGCATTATAATTTTAGCATCCCAGCAAACCCAGAAATAGAAATGATGGCCGTGCCGTAGACCCCTTTACAACCAAACAAGTTCCCCTGAGAATGAAAAATAAAAAGATGAATGTCTTCAAATTAACTTAAGGTTATGCATTTGCGAATGATTGTGACGTTTTAAATACTAAACAGGAACATAGATCTCAGCAACCTTCTACCAGCTCAGTGTCGTAAGTGTAAGGTCTTCGGAGATGATGGAGTCTTTTGCAGAATGATCAAGATGATGGAGTGAAAGAGAAGGGGAAGAAAAATAGACAAAAGTACGAGAGACAGGATCTTTGACTGAATAAAGCTGAATGAGGTCTTTTGTGTAGCATTGAT
>NC_137910.1:20069609-20112109 GCF_963457725.1 Sprattus sprattus | reverse complement strand
AATAGCTGTTACTTTTTTATAGAAAATAAAGTCAAAAATGTTTGGGGTCATTTTAGGTAGCTGGACGGACAGCCATGGAGTTTCATACCCAACCAAGGACAACAGAAGATTCCATCTGTGCGACAGGAAACCAGAAAAAAGGATTACTATAGGAGAATCTGAAACTGATTCTTTACTATATCTAAATCCCAAACACTATACTGTTATACGGTGGTAAGATCACATACAGATATAAATCTCAATATTGCCTTTATTCCAGAGCACAAGGAGCGAAACAGGAACCAGGCCCCCAGATTGGGTCAACTGAAGATTCCATTACAGCCTCCAGTGTATTCTTCTAAAAATAGAGTTGAATGTGTTTTTGTGCTTTTATTAATACAAAAAGCTCTTCCTAATGTACAGAATGTTAAGGATAGGGAGTTAAATCTTTGCATTGGTCATCCTGTAGGTTTGTAATATTATAGGTCAGGGGTTATACTAGGGTCAAACTGAAATACGTCCCAGGCTTGAGTAGATTTTGGCAAAAACATAACATTCTCATTTAGAGCAGGAAGTAAGGAAGGGAGTCTCTCACACTCTCTCTCTGTCTTTCTCTCTGTCTTTCTCTCTCTCTCTCTCATTCTCTCCTCTCTCTCTCTCTCTCTCTCTCTCTGTGTAGTAATAATGTAGGCTCAGTGTGACTTATGATTCTCCCTGCACTGCAAGGCAGGAAGTCATCATGACCCTTTAAGGTTATGGATGTGGGTTTGGAGAGGCCATAACACTCTCTATTATCCCCCAGAGGAGCATAATATGTGAAAGAGAAATGAATCAACCACTTCTCTTAGTGAGAGAGTGTTCTTCGTTTGTGACGTCTCACAAACACAGTTGATGTACTTCCATCTAGAGGAAGATTTAAAAAAAAAAAATTGCCTAAGTACAGATAGTGGTAATATAAGAGTCTAAAATGTCTTTTATCCTCACAGACATGTAGGCTACCAGGTCATATTAACTGTATGATATGATCAATGACTTACTTCCTTTAGAGTAAGAAGGGAATCCTTGAAAGTTTGAGGATGCTGTCTTTGATTAACCCTGACTGAAACATCTGTTGCTTTCCCTGATTGATGACGTCTTTACATCATCTGGTATTAAACATGTTTGATCAGGACATTGTTCATCTGCATAGTCTACATATATTTTTCTGATACTGACTCACACAGATGCAACACACATATCGCCACAATTCTAATTAAGCATTATTGTTTTAGTAATTATAATCACTGCAACCTATTAGTGCTGACTAAACAACCGTGTTGAAGTACGCTGGCATGGATCCTGTGGATCATGACTGCAGTGCCAATATTCCTCTATGTTGGAAGTGCCAAAGTCATTAGGCAGTATTATTTGTGCACAACACAAACATTCCTCTCTTTCCTATTAGGGCAGAATAAAAAGAAACTTCGGAAAGCCTTGGAGAAGAGAAGAATAGGAGACGATTAGAAGACTGAAGTTGCGAGCAAGACTGATAATTTGAATAACTAGCACAAGAGAGAACTCATGAATATTTTGTGGCTGGTATCGTTGCTTCTCCGACTGATCCACACCATGTCTAGCATTCAAACTCAAAGGACAAAGACGTATGCCTCTAACAAGAGGGAAGAAACAACAATATTTGAGCAATATTAAATGTCTTTCTTCCCACTTCTCTCTCTCTCGCTCTCTCTATCTCTCTCTTTCTCTCCTTCTCTATTTCTCTCTCTCTCTCTCTATATATATATATACATGTATATATAAATCAGTAAGAAAAATAAAATAGACCAGGACTCTGATTATGATGTTTTAACTGTTTATTCAGATTCTTAGATTTTAAATTGTATATATCCACAAGTAATGTTTCTGCTTTTGAAAGTGTTTGGTTATAAGGGGACAGTGTGTTCAGTGATCAATGGAGAATTAGTGTTTGCACCTTGCTTGTTATAAGAGGTTATTTTTATTATTTTTGTTCTTTTTTTTTCTTGATTTTTTTGGTTTTGAGATCTTAAAGATATAATGTAAAACGGATATTTTTGTAATAAAGGATTATTAAAATGCTCTCTTTCTCTCTATCCATCTCTCTCTCCATCTCTCTCTCTTCATCTCTCTCTCTTCATCTCTCTCTATCTTTTTTCTCTCCATCACTTCTCTCTCATATACATTTTCTGTGTGCTCATCCTCTAACACTGGCATTAGCCGAGACTCGAAATGAGGGTATACACTGACCCATTTCAGAGAAAGGGGATAGGGTTAATGCACTGTAAACCCAGACAGCTCTACTAATTCATTAACATTATGTATTCAGTACTTAAAACCTGGTATTTAGTTGACCCAACTTAAAATGTATTAGTTTTCTGAGCAAGTGCAGACGTTTTAATTGTATAGGAATGTATTTGTTTGAGTTAACATTGCCTGATAACTCGAAAAATGTTAGTATCTGACGTCATCAACGTCGTTGAGAACACCATTGCAAAGCTCTTGCGATGAGAGACGGACACAGCAGACTTAAGGTAGAGAAGTGGTTTAGTAATCCAGAGGTTGGAAGGTTGCTAGTTCGATTCCCCACTCCTCCTTACCAAGTGTATAAGTGTGAACCCCTAAACTGCTCATGATCTATGAATGCAAAATTCCTTGTCAATCGCTGTGGATAAAAGCGTCTGCTAAATCACAGATGTAAATGTAAATGCAGTGGCAACACTGGGAAGGCGGTTGACCAATGACAGTTCTTTCTACAGTAAGAGCTTGCGCAAGAACTTGGAACGTAAGGAAGATACCCTTTCAAAAACTTGTACGGGCGTAATAACTAGTTTGAGAAAGACCCAGAGAAACACATATATCTGACGACGCTAAATTATTAAAAAATTATGAAATGATAACACAAAAAAATCAGAATAGCCGATGTATAATTTTTGAGTTAAGTTTACTTAAAAAAAATAATATATGTACTCAAATTTTCTTATGTAATCGGTTACATCAAAAGATTTGAGTTCTCTGAACTTGTTCAGGTTTACAGTGTGTGATGAAGAATGGTACACTCGAAAAAGACCTCTCACGCACCCCATGAAGATCTGCCATTACCACCGACCATTCTGTATTCATTCAGATGGGGTAATTAGTGTGCAGCATCATTAGTGCACCGATTAATGTGACATTTAACGCCTACTAAAAGCTGCATATTGTTTCCTGTTCCTATCACAGCACAATATGATACAGATGGTAATTAGCAATCATTTTCTCTCCTTCTCTTTTTTCTATCTATCTCTCTATCTAACATAGGACATGAAGAATATCTTTTGTGTGCTGAATGTCTGACCATAACATTCTCAAAGAAAGGCAACATCATAGCTTCTTTTTGACAAAGCACACTTTCCAGAGTCGACAGATACACACACACATACACACACACACCCCACTGCAAATATTTGTTTGTGTTTTCATAATAACAAATGTTTTTCATTATTTTCTAAAAACATAAGAACATAGAACATAATCTCTAAAATGGCAGCGCTTGTTCTCAGATGTACAATCAACAAACCCTTTTAAAGGTTTACACGATTATATGTGATTCCGTGAAATTCAATTGAATTACGTGAACTGAATTTGATTAGTTTCTTTTAGATTCGAGATTGTATTTATAACTTAGAGCCAATATTAGCAGCTGTTACCTATCAGTTCAAAATGGTTTGCTTGTACCAAGCTACAAGAACTTTATAGGGTTATTGGTCTCCTCAGTGAAGGAATGAGAACCACTGTTTAAAATATTTACATTCTTAAATCAGTTCAAACTCTTTTTCACTCTTTGGAGGCTATTTTTGGCAGCAGAAGTAACAAAGAAGGACATTTATTGAGTTTGTGAGTTTCGCGACCTTTCATAAATGTGTGTCCACTATTCCAAAAGGAACTAAAAGAATGTAACTTGTGAATTCAGACCAAACACATTCATTTCGCCACTTTCATTGCGAGTGGATAGTTGTCCATAAGTGCTGCTTACACACCTCATTTGCCCATAAAACCACCAGAAGAGGCTTTCCACAGCCATACAAGGCTGATTTCTGACATGCTGCTGTGGAAGAGTAGAGATGAAAATAGAGTGTGCAAAGAAAGAAAGAAAGAAAGAAAGAAAGAAAGAATGAATGAATGAATGAATGAATAAATAAATAAATAAATAAATACATTAATAAATTAATGAAATGAAAGATTGAATGAATTAATGAATGAAGGAAAGAAAGAAAGAAAAAAAGAAAAAAAAGAATTAATGGATGAATGAATGAATAAATGAAAGGAAAAAAAAGAATGAATGGATGAATGAAAGAAAGGATGGATGGATGGATGAATGGATGAAAAATAAATAAAGAGTAAATGCATGCAGGCGGAGCATGCTAGCGGAGTTAGTGACAAAACTTAATTTGCATGGAAGAGGACAGAGCGACTGTGGGACTGCAGAGAGAAGAATCTGTTTAGTCTGCTTTCCACATTCTCAAGCCATTTACACACAAATTACACTGTGAGAACGGATAAGGTGAGAAGCGACTAAGAATGTATAGACAGGTGTGTGTGTGTGTGTGTGTGTGTGTGTGTGTGTGTGTGTGTGTGTGTGTGTGTGTGTGTGTGTGTGTTTGTGTGTGTGTGTGTGTGTGTGTGTGTGTTCCCAGAGAGAAAGACAGAAATGCAGAAAGATAGCGAGCTATACACACACACATTTCTTTTTGAATGTGTACATCTGTTTGTAGCTACTATGATACTGTCTGAACTCTTTGAACTCTATCGCTACTTTTCTCTGCCCCCCCCCCTCTTTCTCATCTACTACGTATATGGTAATATTCAACCCCTCGCTTGAATATCCCCTTCTCAATTCAGCCAGGCAATTTAAATATTTTACTAGTCATTACGGAGCATGTGGATGCTGGAGAATGTAGTGATAAGAAACTGCCTCATTGCAGAACTCTATATTGTATTGCCTTTGTGAACAACTGGAATGTTTTCTCAGTAAAGTTGTGTCATTTCTCTACTTCATTATGCTTCCCATAAGTCTAACAAAGGATATTGTTACAACTGTGTGTATTAGGAATTCAGACGTACGTCAGAGAGGGGAAAAGAGAAAGAAATAAAAAAAAAGACAGAAAGATATGGAGGGTGATAACAGTCTGTCTGTCTGTCTGTCTGTTTGCACGTGTGTCTGTGTGACAGAGAGAGAGAGAGAAAGACAGAGAGAGAGAGAGAGAGAGAGAGAGCGAGATTCAGATGGATCTATGAAGTTTGAAGTCAAACTTCTGAGACTGTTATCTTTCATAACTCAACTGTCCTTTATCTCTTACTGTAACTGTGTGCATATGAGATGGCGTGCTTTGCCTTGTTCTTGGAAGTCTGTAAAGAGCATTTGTCTGTCGGAATACCTAACAGTCAATGAAGGCAAATAAAATAAACCCTAAACTTACATATATGAAATATGTGGAGAAAGATAATAGCTTTGAATTTCATCAGTACCATAACTACTGGGATGTGACAGGTAGCTAAGTTGCCTGTGAGTGTGTCCTGCAGCCAGCTGCGCTCAATGACACGTCCTGTCTACAGCAGATGAAAGAATGCACTATTTCATATGATTTCATCACAGACTTCAACAGAACAGACAATAATGGTAATGGTGATGAATAATGATAGCAGTGAAGATGCAGGCTCAGGTGACAATCTCTTTCTACCTTAAGAATGACACCAATTGCTTTTTGTTATACAGGCTCCCTTAAATGGCTTCCCTGAGGCACACACACACCAGCGCAGTGAACATGAAGTGCCTGCTCAGGTGACAATCTATTCCTACCCAATGAATGACACAGACACACACACAAACACACACACACACACACACACACACACACACACACACACACACACACACACACACACACACACATACACACAGACGGCCAATTGGTCTTTACTCCATGTCCTCTCTATTATCTCAACCAGTCATTAGTTTTCCCAGTAGCCCCATCATCTCCTCAGGAGCATAAGTCACGTGATTGAAGCGTTACTGATGACGTAAAGTGCCTCTTACTTCATGCTGCATGAACATTGGCGATGGCCTCACCTCAGTTACAATGGTGCCTAAATACCTCATTTAAGAATATCAAGTATCAAAGAAGTTGGAGAAACTGTAAAAAAGTCTAGGTTCACGTGAGCTGAACACACATACGTTTCTAAACCACTGAAGACCAAACAGTGGAATACTCTGCTCATTGAGACGTGAATCTTAGGTGATGATAGCAAGATGTATTTTTGAACATATCACCAGATGATTATGCACCATACTGGCACTGATGGAAATCATTTATATTATATTAACTTTGGCTAAAATCTTCTCAAATTCTTAAGTGACATGAACCAAAATGATTATGGCTTTTCATCACAAAACATTTCAGCGATCTTCAGCGATCTTCATTTCAGCAACCTTTTTGTAAACCGTTACCGTTTTGTAATCACTAGTGGTTAACGTACAAACATAGTATAATGAGAATAAGAAGCCTTTCGAGGTGTATCCATTGTTGTCCCTGGTACTGACATATGTCCTACCCCATTTTTGGTACGGAGATGGGTGGGTCTGGGACGCCAGACACCACTGCACCAGGTGTCGTGAGCCATATTCAATTAAACACTGACGAAGAAAAGTACAATTTGACAACCCCAATGAAATGCTCACAAAGGCAACAAAGGTTGTTGTTGTTAAGTATGTAGAAGTACTACATCCAGATGACATTATGCTGGTGGCTGTTTAGACAGCAAACACCTTACACTAGGCAACCCCTCAAAGGTGAAAACACATTTAAAAATTCCAGCGAGACTTCTAAAGTCCCCTTATCAGTCGCCCTGGGCACCTCTATTCCAGATCCATTCGTCTCTGGTCATCAATCAGCAGTCTCTCCTGACAAGCATCCAAGTAACAAATGAACTGTCCCATAATCCTTTCAGCCATCCAGTAAATTCAGATCGGGATAAGGAGAGGGAGTAGCCATTGCTCTTGGGAATAAGGACAGGACAGGGCCAAAGTGGCAGGTCCTCTGGAGAGCTGGCCCAGGATCAGAATGTTAAAGCAGAGTTGTAATTGGCTTGTTTAATGTGCACAGGCCTGTCAGAGGCATTCAAGCTGTGCCAAGGGTACCACAAAGTCCAGGAGCGGCACCACAAATACCCTCCATTTCACCTTCTTTCTACTCAATTTCACTCTGTGAAGATGAAGGGAAAAAAAGAGAAACAGAGAGAGTGAGAGAAAGAGAGAGAGGGAGAGAAGGATGAGTGAGGCAGACAGCCTGACAGGTTTGCAGAGAGGCTGAGAAATTGATGAGGCAAAAGAAGGACCCAACACAAAGACCCAATCAGTTCATTTCACACCAAATCACCCTAATCACTTGAATCCAGGCATTCCCTGAGACAGACAAAGGATTGCTTATCTTCTCCTGCTTCCTCCTCCCCTCGTCCTCATCCACCCCAGCTCTCTCTCAGTGTAATCACACTGCTTAAACCTTCATTAGGAGCACCATCACACCTGATGACCTCCACCTTTCATCTCTATTAAGATTCAATGGGACACACATAGATTGAACAAAGGGGACAAAAGAATGCACTTGGGAAGAATAGGTTGTCGTGTTAAGGGCAGCTGAAGAATTGTCTCCATTAGAGAGCCAAGAGCTGAGCTCGCTTATTGCCCAAACACGCAATCTGGTGTAGGAGCTCAACTGTTGCAAATGCAGGAAAGAAAATAAATTAGAGAGAGTCTACATTCTCTGAAGACTCTCTCCCATGGTGGTTCAAAGCGGCAAATTTTGCTCAGATAATGATTGACAGACTGGCATGTCATCTCCAGTGAGTAAAGGCATGTGTTGGCATGGTTCACATGGCTTGCATTTTAATTGATTTGAATACCAGTTACAGCAAGAAAAGCTTTCCCTGGTGCTGTTGATTTTGTCTATGTTGTCTAAAAATCATGACTAGTAATTGTAAACTCATGAAAGTTTTCAAATTAATCTGACTCAGAAATAAAACTTTTCCATTTGCAACTAACATAAAACTTGTCTGTCCAGCAAACTGCACTCTTTTGTTGCCCTTACAAGCACTTTCAAATAGTATGACAAGGACTTTTGAGTTGCAATTGTAGCATACTTATTTTCCTTGATGGAAACCGCCCTGCAGATTTGTGATTTGTAGTTTCAGCCTGTAATTGTAATTCCCATAAACTTTATGTCAGATTCAGTGAATTGCTCCTCGCGATCCTCTAGCCGTCTGCTCGTGTGTTTGCATTAAAAACAGTCTTGTATAAACTAGTAGACCTTGGTGAAATCAACAACAGAGTCAAAAGTTGAGAAAGAAAAATCTCTTGTATCTAGTTGCCTTGGCAATTTGAGTTTTGTACTGGCCTTGCACTAGAGATGCAGTAGTGTTTGGACAAATCAATACATTTCTCTTGGGTCTGTTCATATACAGTACATGACACACTGAGGCCATCTTTCTATCTGACTACATCTATTCCCAGACTTTAGTCTGGTTTAGATGTGAATAGGCTGGGAGCAATCTGTGATCAATGAAACAGATTTCCTATGATTTAAGATTATTGTTATCGTGTTAATATAGCTGAATAACTTTCATAATTTTCAAATCTGAATGTGTGTCATGTAACGTGTAATCTCTGTACTTGTTGTAGAGTGGCTTTCTTTTGTGTTTGTTTCATGTTTTATTCAGCTTTGAATGGACAGTAACACATTGGTAACACAAAGACAATGTAACGCAATAGTGAAATTGTGTGATAACTGAGAGATAGACCCTTTTGTATTTTAGTCTAGTTGCGAACGTAAATGTGTTTTGTTTCATCTAATTTTTTTGCAGAATGCCTGAATGTTAAAATGATCTGACTCCACTCCCTGGACTCCTGGAGTATCCTTTACTCTGCATCTGCTAAACCCAGTCTGGAATAAACAAAAGATACACAGAAGGACCAGAGTTTGACCAAGTGAATCCAATCGTGCAGTTAATGATGAATCACAAGGGACATAGAGGGTAAAGGAAAAGTATTTAGTAGAGACTTTTTTCTCCAAAGCGATTCACAGTCACTGAATGAATGAAAACTGTGGAGAAGAAAGGCATTATATGACGTCATGTTTGATGGGATAACGCGCTGGTTTTATCAAGTGATTCAGAGTCCCACGATGACAGATGGAACTTCATTTGGGGATGTGATGATGTATTGATCAGGCCGTTGGTAGCAAGAGAAAATCTTCGGTGGCAGTGACATACTCTGATTGGATCAATTAAGAGTCACCCGAGTCAGAATATCAAACACACAGAATCAATGGGCTGAGTCAGAGCTTCTCCATGCGTGATGGCAACTCAGTTGCACAGACACACTTGCATGCATACGCACAGACACACACGCACAGACACACACACTGACAAACACACACGCACGCATCAACACACCCGCAGATAAACACACACGCACGCATACACACTCACGCACCTTACATGTGCACAGAGACTAAAAATTGCTTTCTTTTCCAAGAGTGTGTGTGTGTGTGTGTGTATGTGTGTGTGTGTGTGTGTGTGTGTGTGTGTGTGTGTGTGTGTGTGTGTGTGTGTGTGTGTGTGTGTGTGTGTGTGTGTATGATGGCCTCACCTTCCATTACGTAAACGAGCGAGCCCACATCCCCCTCCTTGATGATGCAGCTGTCTTTGCCATAGTCCACTGGATACATGCAGTCCACAATCTCCTGGATCTGAGACATCTCCAGGTTCTTCATGAAGTCATTATCCAGGATTGCCTCTTTGATCAAGTCCTTGGACCTGCACATTTTATGGAGGAGGGGGAAAATGAGAGAACGATCTTGTTATGAACCTGAAAACCTGAAACCTATATGAGCCTTTACAGTAAAGACCTCTACGAGAGGCCACATTTAGCTGGCAACAAAAACAACATGGCCAAACACAGAGACAAAAAAATTGGAAAGAAGAAATGGCTTGAAGAGAGAGGGACATCATTAAAAGCCACAACAAGCACCAGGCAGCCCCAGCCAGATATGACCTTGTGAGGGGGAGAGAAGTGTCGTTCAGAACAGGTGCAGAAGAACAAAAAAGGCAAAACATGAAACAGACCCAAACGTCCTCTGCCACTCCCACCAGGGGGAAGCGGGGTCTCCCGCTGATCACGGTGTTTATGTGCCTTGCACCATTAGTCTTTGATTGGAAATGCAAACTTTATTTTCATCATCACTGGGCTGTTCAACCATGTTATGTGTGCACAGCGCTGAGATCACTAATGAGTGTCCACAGAGTGGGGACTGCTGGAAGCATGACCGGGTTTTTTTCTGGAGCTCTTAAGAAGCAAAACTGGGCTGTCGACATGTGATTAGGCAAGAGACTCACACAGTCTGTTTTCAAAACAGCTTGAGGTCCCTCTGTGCCAATCACTTTTGGAACCAACCTCTCATCAAGCGTGCCCAACTATTAAACACTTTGTTTGGAAAATATGAATTTTGAATACATTATTCATATATTTTTTATATATTTTGAAAAGTTTTGATCCTTTTAAACGTGTTGAGCGTATAACAGTGGTAGTATTTCTGTTTCTCTCTCTCTCTCTCTCTGTCTCTATTTTCTTCTGTTCATCTGCAGAGAGTGACATTGAGTAGAAAGAAGGTGTATCTGTATTTATTTCTTTTATTCATACAACCTTGTTTATGCAATTATTCTCCTCAGTCTGAGCCTGCTGGTCTGTCTCTCAAATAAACCTCCAGCTATTAATGACCTATGTTCTGTCCCTGAACTTTCCTCTCTTTGATGGTCAATGACCATCGTGGTTACGTTACGGTAAAACACACTGATGAAACAGCCCATAAGCGATCAAGTTCACATCGTGGTTAAGTTACTGTAAAACACACTGTTAAACAGCCCATATGCGATTGAGTTCCCATCGTGGTTGCTTTATGGTAAAACATGCTGCTGAAACAGCCTATGTACTATTGAGTTCTCATCGAGGTTACATTACGGTAAAACATGCTGCTGAAACAGCCCATGTGCGATTGAGTTCCCATCATGGTTACTTTACGGCAAACACACTGATGAAACATGACGTGCTTCATGCCTCTAGGAACCCTACAGTATCTCTATTATTCCTTTCCCTTTCATTTTGTTCCCGGTCCAGTGCCTGTTGACACACACACACACACACACACACACACACACACACACACACACACACACACACATACACACACACACACACACACACAGTGAGAGCCTTCAAACGCACATGAAACCTCTTGACATGTTATATGCAAAGTGCGCGGTGTTGAATATGTAACAGAACCTTTTCACGCCGCCACATTTGAATGAAGACCTTCGAGCGCTGACAAAGACGTCACTCTTTAGAGGTGCATCCCCCGTGAACATGGCCTCCGGGCGGGGGTGGGGGGGTGGACAGGGGTTACAAAAACACACATGTGTGATGTGCGCATCACCTCAACACAAATAGACTAAACTGACTGCAGCCTCAGGTTATGAGCTCCGGCACAAGGCTGCACAGGTAATGAGGAGCTTAAAATTACTCTATATGCCATTTACCGGTGCTATCATGCAAAGACAAATCATGCAAAGGGGATATTAAGGCTTCACATTATACATACACAAAACAAAACTGATGTAAAGGTTTCACTGTGTGCCATTGCGTTTAAGATCGTTGTTTTGATTAGACTTAAAAACGACTTAACATATTTTTACATGAAAATGAATACACAATAAAGGCTCATGTCAAACTCTACGGGCAATAGAAATCTGCTAGCATCATTTCCTGCACTTGTTTGTGTCATTTTTTCTCTAACATGTAATCAGTCTGACAAACACATAAGGCCTCACTTAATAAGCCTAGTGAAAAGGGAGGCAGCAGTCAATCTAGAT
Source organism: Sprattus sprattus (assembly GCF_963457725.1). Lineage (NCBI taxonomy): Eukaryota > Metazoa > Chordata > Actinopteri > Clupeiformes > Clupeidae > Sprattus > Sprattus sprattus. Next base: position 20,100,160 of record NC_137910.1, on the reverse strand, counting down.
GATACATATATATATATAAATATGTATATTATGGCATGCCGTTCAGGAAATTAACATTTGAATATATATATATACAAAAGTCTGAATATATATACAAAAGTCTGAATATATATACAAAAGTCTGGATATATATATACAAAAGTCTGAATATATATACGAAACTCTGAATATATATACAGAAGTCTGAATATATATACAAAAGTCTGAATATATATACAAAACTCTGAATATATATACAAAACTCTGAATATATATACAAAAGTCTGAATATATATACAAAACGAAGTCTGAATATATATATATACAAAACAAAGTCTGAATATATATACAAAACGAAGTCTGAATATATATACAAAACTCTGAACTCTGAAGCGCTCAATCCGTCTTTGTCCGCCATATTGGATTGAGCGCTTCCTATTAAATCAATGGTACCAAAATGTTTGTGAATACGTATTTTCTGCTTCATGAAACTCTGTTTTTCTGTTATTTTGTTCAATTTTGACATTGATTTCTCACTAGAAATGCAATAATAACACGTTTATTTTACACCGTTTGACTTCACGAAGGATATTTTTAGAGGCAGGTTCCCCATTGATTTGACTGGGGTCTTGTCAAAACCTTCGTAATTCCTTGTTTTCTGTTTCATGAAATACTGTTTTTCTGTTCATATGGTAGGGTGACCAGACGTGCTCTTTTTCGGACATGCCCTCTTTTTGAGACCTAAAAAATGCGTCCGGCAGGGATTCCCAAATCGTCCGGGATTTTGCCTCGTCGGGTGCTTCACAAAATGTCATGTCTGCGAGTATGTAAGAGAAGACATTTAGAAACACACCCGCGACTAATGGTTAGTTGCACTACGCTATATCAACTTGAAGTACCTTATGTTATTTATACCCTTGAAATGGCCAACCTATCTAGGTCATGGTAAGTATTATTTTGTAGAAGGGAAATGGTCAGTAGCAATCTATAACACAATTATATGCTTATCCTACATAAACTATGGAAACTATTAAAAAAAAACTATTCAATTCAATGAATAATGTCTTATTTTCATTGGTATATGCAATGAGGATTTCTGGGTAATCATTTTTTGTCCAATGTCAAGTCCCTATTTGATCATGTGACGAGAGGATACGATGTAGGCTATCCCATTTAAACGTAAAAATGTCCTTCGTTAAGTCAAACGATGCAAAATGAACGTGTTATTATTATTGCATTTTTAGCGAGAAATCAATGTTTAATCAATTTTAGCCATATAACTGAAAAACAGTATTTCATGAAGCAGAAAACAAGGAAGAACGAAGGTTTTGACAAGACCCCAGTCAAGTGAATGGAGAAATTGCCTCTAAAAATATCCTCGGTGAAGTCAAACGGTGTAAAATAAATATATATTCAGACTTTTGTATATATATATCCAGTCTTTTGTATATATATTCAGAGTTTTGTATATATATTCAGACTTTTGTATATATATATCCAGTGTTTTGTATATATATTCAGAGTTTTGTAAATATATTCAGACTTTTGTATATATATTCAGAGTTTTGTATATATATTCAGACTTTTGTATATATATATTCAAATGTTAATTTCCTGAACGGCATGCCATAGTATATATAAATATATATATATATATATATATATATACTATATGTATAACACTCACTGTATTGTTTATGCCATAAGAAGGTATCAGATCCAAGCCATGTTTGGCCATAAATGATAAGAAAGAGAATATTGGTTTTCCACTGACTCATGGCTGACTGAGCTATACTTAGATAACTTCCGTCCTCTTAAAAGTAGCAGATTCCGCACCATTAAGAGCCTGTCTCAAATTACAAGTGTAAACCACACACTAGAAAACAGACCAACACGGAAGAGGAGGGATTTTTACAAGGAGAGTGTGCACACACACACACACACACACACACACAGTGCACACTCCCATGCAAAAAAAGATTTCCTAATCCTGAGGAATGTCACTGTAAATGATATGGCATTCACCGCATGTAGAAATACCTTCACACAAACATAGATACACAGGGAGAAAGACACTGACAGAGAGAGAAAACAGAGAGAAGAGAAGAGAGAGGAAGAGAGGGAAAGGGAGGGTGTTTGAGACAGAGGGAGAGAAGGAGATAAGGAGGAAGAGAACGAGGCAGAGAGAGAGAGAGAGAGATGTACAGTCTCACTAAAAGAGAGAAAGTAACAGAGAGGACGAGGAACAGCTTCCTGTGATCAGCAGGTGTCTGGTTGCTAAGAGACCTGTGCATTTCCTGACACATTTTGGGGTGAATTATGGGGGGGCTGTGTCCAAAGAGGCACCTTATCAGCCCCCTCAGTCCCGCTCCCTGACCACCACCATTCCCAGTGCTGTGTGTCTGTCAGACGGCCCAACCTAGCACAACCCAGCCCGCCCCGGAATGATTAAATACCCACATGCTCCAAATGATTAAATACCCACATCAAGGGCACCAAAATGCTAAAGGCTTCTTATCTCCCAAATTTGAACAAATGATGCAGAGAGGAGTGACTCCTGTGGTTACCTCCAGACACGTGCGCACAGAGAGATAGATGGACACACACACACACAAACACACACACACACACACACACACACACACACACACGGACACACACACACACACACACACACACACACACACACACGGACACACACACACGGACACACACACACATACACACACACATACACACACATACACACTCACACACACACACACACACACACACACTCACACACACATACTCACACGCACACACAGGATGACATTCTCCTGCTGGCAAAGACCCAGACATCACATTTGGGAGCTCACACACTCTGGTGCTCTCCGGCACACACTCTAAGTCAAACGCTGTTTACATTCCGATGCTGTGTCCCGAAGAGCAGGATGAGTGCAGAGCTTTCAACGTGCCTCTTGCGTTCCGGCTGAGTTCAGCGCTGTGTGTGTGTGTGTGTGTGTATGCGCTGTGTGTGCGCGCTGTGTGTGTGTATGTGCCCTGTGTGTATGTGTGTGTGTGTGTGTGTGTGTGTGATTGCTTTGTGTGTGTGTGTGTGAGTGTGTGTGAACTGTGTGTGTGTGTGTGTGTGTGTGTGTGTGTGTGTGTGTGTGTGCGTGTGTGCGTGTGTATGTGTGTGTTTGTGTGTGTGTGTGTGTGTGTGTGTGTGAGAGAGAGAGAGAGTGAGAGCTGCTATTTCTCTCTCTTGGGTTTATCCTAAGAGGATGTGGACACGCGACAGGTTCCTGGCATACAGCTCCCCCCTCAGAGCTGCAATACGTTCAAGCTTTTTCCAGCTCCATCACTGGATCTTTCCCAGTGCCTATATCCCTCTCTAGTTCCTTCTCCTTCTCCAGGTGCTGAAAACTCTCTCCTAACTGAAGGCTACTTAGCTGACTAATTGCCCACCTCTCTAAAGCAACATCCCTCCACCAAAACTACTATCTTGAGATAGCTACTAGAGATAGCAAAACCAAGCTCCAGTGTTTGGGGATTAGGGCTAAATGAAGGGTTTGGTGTGTACATCAACCAGCATCTTGACATCTTGGTGTGGTGTTTGTTAACTGGTTCATGCTTTCACACCCACTGAGTGGATTCACTGTTGTACTTTGTGCTAGTTCCTGTTTTCACATCCATCAGAACGCCAGCAACACTGGGGGTTAAAAACCCACAACACAGCAGAAACCAGGACCATCCACCAGCCACTCTTTTGGAGAAAGTTGACTATCTTCCTTTCTGTGGCCCCTCTTTCTATCGTCCTACTAGGCTGGCCTCAAGCAATGGGCCCCCCTTGTTGAGCTGGGTTCTGCACAAGGTTTCTCCATGTTAAAAGGGATTTCTCTTTTCTTGCATCTCCAATGTGCTTGCTATAGGGTGTTCAGGCTTTTGGCTCTGTAGAAATGCCAGAGACAATGTCATTTGTTAATGGAAATCTACAACTAAATAAAATTGAATAGAAAGTCTCCTCTTGTGGGTGTGAAAACATGAACCAGCAGCCAAGGTCCTAAAGCTAGCCCTTACACTCAAACACCTGACTAAGATTTGAACTCAGATCCAGTGGCGGCCCCTGAAAAAATTCTCAGGGGGGGCAATTTTTTTGATAATGATTAAGGCGACCCATTCAGTAGGTACATTAAGTTATCCGATTTACTCATACAGCAATACCTTTTTGTCCACTATTGGCAGCAATCAACAGTAATATCTCCCCTCTTTCTACATAGCTAGAGTAGCAAGATACAAGTGGAACGCTATGGAAGAAAGTTACATTCAGGAGCCTTCATAAGCAAACATGATGTGGCTCTACATTAAATGATCCCACTTTTTCATTATCCACACGTCTCAAATGTTGTATGATGTAACATAGCTGAACAGGACACATGATATGTCCACTAACAACATAAAGAAGGGGGCAACATACGTCAAAACCAACGATATTTATTAAGTATTGGCTTACAAAAGCAAAATAAGTCATCACATAAAAAAATATTCAAAGTTAGCACACTGTGAAACCTATGAAAAGTGACAGTGGTATAGAAATACAGACCGCGTAAGCCACTTCACGACCGCGATTTTCTTTTGTTCCAATTTCCCTCCCTTTGTAGAAAACTGTTGAATGGATACTTTTGGTCTAGGAGTTGTGCTGAACAGGTGCCATCTTAACATGCCTTTGTCGAAGCTGTGTGACGTCCTTGTCGCTGCCAAATGTGAGTCCCTGCCTGATGTGAGTCCGCATGCGCAAACACAAACGATTTACGGCAGAAGGCTCAGGAGCAAACTATCCAAGACGCAGATGCTAATACATGGTTCAATATCAACGTATCTGGCTTCTCATAACTAGGGATGGGTATCGTTTGGGTTTTTTCCGATACCGGTACATAACCGATACTTTTAAAACGATAACGGTGCCTAAACGGTGCCAGAACCGATACTTTTTTTTTTTTTTTTAATTAAAGACATTAGGATTATTTATTGCCAAGGCAAATAGTTTTCTTCAAATTTAACAATATATTAACTGTTTAAGGTATACTATAAATAAAAATAAATACAAAACACTTGGCTTCAAACCTTTTAACTTCAACTATGAACAATATATTAACTTATAACAACTGTTTACAGTATATTTAAATAAATATAAATAAATACATAACACACTCTGTACACACACTTCACACTTCAGTAATACTTTTGCAGAAATATGAGCATGTTTGCCTTCAGAGTAAAAAAAATATTAATTAGTTTGCATTTATTTAAACCCACTGGTTTCGTGAATGTGTACTGCCCCTTTAAGAGTTTAGCTTCAGAGCCTCTTGAGTTCTCTCTCCCATTTACACGCAATTTTGTTGTTGCATATGCTGCACGTCGCGTTGTTTGAATCTTTTTGTGCGAAATACAGCCACACTTTTGATCGTTTACCTTTCGACATTTTCTCCGTTATATTGATGGCTAGCTCTGTTTGTGTTTGCTCTGTGCAAGGCTGCCTGCTCTTCGCTGTCAGACTGTTGCAATGTTATTGTAGCGTCCGAGTGCTCTCTTAAGAACTCACATTGAGAAGGAATATCTTTGGATGAGACGGTAGCTCTCCGTTTAATAAAGCGTATCCAACTTCTGCTTAGAACAACCACACTTATCTTGAAACCGAAACCACACGCAAGTCAACCCATTACCATGGCAACTACTCAACACAAATCTCGTTTCCACTAGTCCCATACGGAATGCAGCGTGAGCGACACAGGCGAGAGTCTACATTGGGAGATGGAGCAGTTTTATATGTGCCCCACGAAATCTGTTAGCAACACAAAAAAGTATACAGATCGTACTCAGAAAGATCTACGCCACTAACGTTACATCTCGTTAGCTATCGCTAGTTTTGTTAAATTATAAAAATTTAAATAAAAAAAAAAAATACAAAAATCTGCTCAGGCACCGAAAAGAAGCACCGAAATCTGCGTTGCATTTCGGTCCGGGTAGGTATCGGTTGTATGGAACCGGTGCCGTATTGGTACCGGTTCTCGGTACCCAACCCTACTCATAACGCATAATATAGGTTTATTTAACGTAGTGTTGTATAATTTTGTCAACGGTTTACAGCATAAGGCCTAGCATCGACATATGGGGCTAGTCTGGCTGGTTTTAACGCATAATACCGGTACATTTAATGTTATATTTAATTGTGTTGTAAACGGTTAACAGCATAAGGCTCAACGTCAACATATGGGACTATGTTGTATTACTGTTACTAGTAATGAATGCACTGCTTAACTAATAATTCAATAAACATGAAGCTTAACATCATAAACCTTGGTGGATTTCAAACGTAAACAAATGCACTTCCACCAGCATTACCTGGCTCGTTGTACTACAAAAGTGTCGCAAAGCGACGCATGCGGACTCACATCAGGCAGGGACTCACATTTGGCAGCGACAGTCCTCATTGGCTTTTAGCATAGGCTTTTGCGTCGCTTACTTATGACTAGACTTGGAGGGGCTAGCCCTCGAGAATGCATTGAGAGCTCTGTTTTGTGAAAAAAAACGCATTTAACATTGGAGTTAATGGGAGAGGTCTGGGGCGATTTTCATTTCTCCCAAGATCGCCCTGAAGGGGCGGGGCCATTTGAATCACGACTCTATACTTACTGAATGCCTGTTACCTGATTCGACAATGACATACCAGACGGTCTAGTTGTCGATTCCGACAGAAAAAAAATTGGAAATTTACATTTACATGTAGTCGTGCAATTGAATTTATACATCAGGATTTTTTTTTTTTTTTTTCTTTTCTTCCTTTTCCGATAGGGAGTGCGTCGCCCCAATCGCCCTTATGGACGGGCCGTCACTGCTCAGATCAGATCTTTGTCTCAAAATAGATCATCTGAAGGTCAAATAATTCCTTTGATGTGTGTGTTTGGTTGACCTGGTTTCTTTTCCAGAGGAATTGATATTTATTGTTTAGCACATAAGTAGGGTCTTTGGTCACATTATCCAGCATTGCTGCCCTTGGTCTCCACTATGTTGCCCTTTTGAACTTTGACCCTCTGGTGTCTTAGGCTTTCCGGTTCAACATGAATTGGGTGGACAGGGACTTTTTTCCCCAAAGGAGTGTTTTATATGAAAGGAAATTATGCTATTTTAATTTGGGGTAAAGAAATAAAGGAAGGAAGGAAGGAAAGAAGGAGGGAGGGAAGGAAATAAAGGAAGGAAGGAATGAAAGGAAGGAGGGAGGGAAGGAAAGAAGGGAAGGAAGGAAGGAGGGCAGGAAGGAAGGAAGGATGGATGGAAGGAAGGAGGGAAGGAAAGGAAAGGAAAGGAAAGGAAAGGAAAGGAAAGGAAAGGAAAAGAAAGAAAGGAAGGAAGGAAGGAAGGAAGGAAGGAAGGAAGGAAAGAAGGATGTCAGGGAAGAAGGAGGGAATTATAATGTATTATATGGTAAGGAAGTACTACGGGTACATCAAAGTTAACTAGAAAATGCATTTCCTGAAGGAAATACCAGTGCATGAAATGCAAAAGTTAGGAAAGGAAGAAGAAAAGAAAGAAGAGTGAAAGAAGGAAAGAAGAAAGGAAAGAAGAGTGAAGAAAGGAGAGAAGAGAGGATGAAGGAAAGAAGAGTGAAAGAAGGAAAGAAGAAAAGAAAGAAGAGTGAAGAAAGGAAAGAAGAGTGGAAGAAGAAAAGAAAGAAGAGTGAAGAAAGGAAAGAAGAGTGAAAGAAGGAAATAATAGTTGAAGAAGGAAAGAAGAAAGGAAAGAAGAGTGAAAGAAGGAAAGAAGAAAGGAGAGTGAAGAAAGGAAAGAAAAGTGAAAGAAGGAAAGAAGAGTGGAAGAAGGAAAGAAGAAAGGAAAGAAGAGTGGAAGAGAAAAAGAGAGTGAAAATATTGAAAAAAGGAGATAAAAATGGAGTGAAGAAGAGAGATTGAGTGTGAGAGAAAGTAGACTGAGAGGGATAGAGAGAAAGATGGAGAGATGGAGAGAAAAAAAAGTAGAGAATGGAAGGTGTCTTAATGTTCCTAGTTACAGTTAAATTGAGAGGGACAGAGAAGAGGTTCCTTTGATTTGGCGCAGGTGTCAGTGAAGCACAGGTGCAAGCCAGTTTAAAGACCCTATTATGATGTCATAATGGCCCAATGTAAGTCAATGGGAAAATTTAGATTCGTTTTTATTTAATATCTTAAAAAGTATAAAGTTTAGTGAAAAATACATAGCATAAGTGTCCTTTACAAGACCTACGCGACAAAGTTTGAATGAAGTTTCTACGTTAAGCGGTTCGGGCTGAATTAATCGCAGAAAAAGGTAACAAGAATAAGAAGAAGAAGAAGAAGAAGAAGCCTAGGAATAACAATACAGGGCATTTCATGCACTGTAATAAATAGAAATGTTTTAAACCATCACATCAACCACAAACACACAAACACACACACAAGCGTGCGCGTCTGGAATTGTTTCAGCTGGCCACACAATCTTTTTTTTGCGTCAGGGCCCACTACAAACGAAGCGACTGATTAAAGGCTGCTTTATGACTCAGCTAATCAGGGAGCATGGTATTTACTTTATAAATACTCACTATTTGGTAATTCTGTCCAAAACTACTAATGTCTTATTGCTAGCCAAGCATGGTGTGATGCCTGACAAAAAAATAGCGTTATGCTATTGGGCATTTCAATGAGAGACAAGTTGGTTTTCACATTCAACATCCAACAGTGATTACCTCTGTACTCAGGACATGCACATTGGGAAAGGTGTTTGTATTAATTTGTTTATTTTGTTTATTTATGTATTTATTCTGCACTGTCCAAGCAGAAATGAAGTTCAGGCACTTTAGCTGACCACAGGTGCCTAGCCCAATAAAAGTTCTACTTTACACAGTTTATGACAAAAACTCAGGACCGGAATGGAATCAATCCTTTTATCAAACATTTCCGATAAATAATACTGTGTCATCCTCTCTACAGTTCATACACATCCAGAACAACAAATGTGTTTAAACGTCCTATTTGAAGCATATAAACTACATCACATTACAAGAACAACACAAAGATACACATTCACGTTTACAAGCGAGCACAAACACACACACACAAACACACACACACACACACACACACACACACACTCAGACAGATAAACCACACACCCTTATGACATTGGATGCATTTACCTCAGCCAAACATAACAGAAAAATGGGGCCAGTGAATTAATGTGCTTCCCCAGCTGTGTCATCCAAAAGCAACGACAGGTGTAACAGAGATTAATGGATCTCTCTTGTTTAAATAACACATCTATCTCTCGCACACACACACAGACATGAACACACTTGTTGCACACCTTCACACACTTTCTCTCACACAAACAAAAGATGATATAGCCTGTCAGCGGACAAAACTGCAGTTTCGAAGCGATGTAGCAGTGGGGGGTGGTCACACCGAGCGTCCCACAATGCCCCTGGCCAAAAGCAAAAATCTGCAGTAACATGTGAGAAGTGTTACAACTTAAGGTTGTGGCTGCAGGCAGATAAAACCTCTGTCCTAAGTCCTTCTGTTTCTAAAGTTTTAGAGAAAGCTGTTTTGTCACAGTTGACTCCCTTTCTGACCACCCACCACATACTAGAACCCTTTCAATCAGGTTTTAGATCCCTTCACAGCACAGAAACTGCCCTGCTTAAAGTCACTAATGATCTGCTCCTCACGTTGGATTCTGGTGATAATGCCATCTTGATATTACTTGACCTTAGTGCTGCTTTCGACACTGTAGATCACAACATCCTCCTCACCCGCCTGGACCAGCAGGTGGGTATCAGGGAGACTGCATTACTTTGGTTTAGCTCTTACCTTAAACATAGGACTTTCTCTGTCTCTATAGGCCAGTTCTCTTCATCATCTGCCCCTGTCTCTTATGGGGTCCCTCAGGGGTCCCATACTATTCAGCCTGTATATGCTCCCACTGGGTGACATTATAAGAAAGCATAACATCTCTTTTCACCTCTATGCAGATGATTCACAGCTTTATCTGCCATTAAAATCTAGGGACTCCATCCAATCTCTCCTGGTCTGTCTTGAAGACATTAGAAACTGGATGGCCAACAACTTCCTCCAGTTAAATGGTGACAAGACAGAAGTCATCATTTTTGGCCCCCCCAAGGCAAGATGCACTACTCTAAATAATTTAGGTTACCTCACTCCATTTGTCACACCCTTGGCCAGAAACCTGGGTGTCATCCTTGACTCTGAACTCTGTCTTGACAAACAGATTAGTAATGTGGTCAAAACTAGTTTTTACCAACTTAAGAGTGATTTCCCGCCTCAAAACCTTCCTATCTCATAAAGACCTGGAGATAGTAATTCATGCCTTTATAACATCACGGCTGGATTATTGCAATTCCCTCTACCTCGTCCTCCCCCACTCCTCACTCAGACGTCTACAGCTGGTCCAAAATGCAGCTGCACGTCTTTTAACTGGCACCAAGAGGTGTGAGCACTTCACCCCCATTCTGGCCTCCTTGCACTGGCTCCCCATTCATTTTAGGATACAGTTTAAAGTTTTATTATTTGTTTTTAAGGCACTCAATGGGCTGGCCCCAGCCTACATCACTGACCTTGTACAGCCACATTCAGTCCAAAGGTCCCTCAGATCCTCTACCAAAGGGTTTCTGCTTGTGCCACGCTCACGGCTCAATCAGAAAGGAGACAGGGCCTTTGCTGTCGCTGCTCCACGTCTGTGGAACCAGCTCCCTCAGGACATTAGATCCGCCCCCTCTATTTCTGCCTTCAAGTCTAGGCTAAAAACCCACCTTTACTCCCTGGCCTTCCTTTCCCCCTGAACTGTTAACCCCCTGTTCTTGCCTATGTGGGGTGTCCTGTTATTGTATTATTGTTATACTGTATTATTTGCCTTTTAGTGTCATTGTAAAGCACTTTGGTCAGTTTATGCTGTATATAAATGTGCTCTATAAATAAAGCTTACTTACTTACTTACTAACAAAGTAGACAAGGTGGGAAAAAAATCACTTTTGTATAAGAAAATGATTTTGGTCCGCACAACATTATATTAACCAGGATTAATGGACTAGGGATAACTAAAGCCTTGTTTCCATACAGCGCTGTGTACCGTACACTAGTCTTCCGAAACTCCATTCAATCCTATGGGAACCTCTGTGATCTCCGATGTGTTTGCAAAACTCCTCCTTCCATTTTTTCGGTCTGGAATTTGCCTTGATTACCTTGAAAAAGCTGAACTATGCACTGTCCAAGAAGTTAGCATTGGAGAAACAAGTTAGCTAGGAAGCTATTTCCTTTTAAGAAGTGTATGTTCCATGATGAAATGAAGAGTGAGAGTTAAATTCCATTATCTATTGTTATTGCTGTATCATTCATTTTGAGGCCTTCTGTAAAGAAGATATGCATTTGCTTGCATTGAACACTAGAGGGCACATTGCGTATATTATACCGAGTATCAATATAGTATTTACGGACACCAGACAAAACAGTGTAGAAACGTAGTAACTGGTGAGAGTAGGATACCCTAGAGCAGGGGTTCCCAAAGTTCAAAAATAAATGTAAAAAACTGATTAATTCTGGGCGGATCAAATACAACTTTGTGATTGGCTATGTAGAGTTCCACTCTTTGGATTGGTTCATGTTAGGCGCATGGCCATTAGATTAATAGTTAAACAAGCTATCCCTTCTGACAGACTGAATGATAGACCGTGGCCGTGTTATATAAGTATAAAGTTGGCTATAAACTCATCACCAAATAGGTAAGTTACAGGCTACTATCCTTTAAGAGCACTGCCATACTTAATTTGACCAGTAGTTAGTTAGTTGGTTGTTAAGGGTTATCGGTCCGTTTTAAACCCTCAACCCGCGCCTCCCTTGCTGTAATTCCCCGCCCACATATGGGGAACCACTGCTCTATTTTAGCCCCAAGACTCAGATAGAGCAACTAGAGTTAGTTTAGGCACAAAATAATTTCCTGTCAGGGCTGATGCAAAGCTGTGTTAATTCCATTCACCCAAGTGAGTAATTGTGGATCGTAAATGAGAAACAGCGGGACACACGTCTACTTTGCCCAGTCAAATTCAGATTTGGCCAATTCTTTATTTAAGACATTTTATTTCAACGGATTAATTGTCTCATTGCCTGTGGGTATAAGAAAAGGGCAGCTGAGTTTTTTCCGTCAATAATACCAACGCCTGCATGCATAAGAACGCTGAGTGTTTGCCTCTCATTAGTGAACATATGTGAATGAGAACAGATGTAATGGATACCAAGTAGACTATAAGAATACCAAACTGATTACCAAGAGGACCCCCCTTTCAAATCAAACTAAAAACTATTATCGCCACTAAAAACTATTGTCGCCACTTTATTCAGAGAATATTGGGTACTTATGTAGAAGTTAATAGTTGAAGTTGCAGGGTTAACTGGAAACACAACTAGCCCTGATACATTTGGCATGACTCATATTTCATTAACAGTCATAAATATGTCAACATGTCATGAGCATAAACCGACTCAGTACGTTTACTTCTCTCGGAATTCCATCTCCAGAGACCTCGGCTAGAGTACAGGGGAAATGGAAACATGAGAACAGTTTCAGCATATCGTTAGATAGATTGTGTCAAACCTACTGCGGGCTCTTGGAGTAGAATGGCAGTGTTTCATGGGTGAGCTTCTGGATGTCGAAGACGGTGGGCTCAGCGGAGATCGCCTGGCGCTTGGTCCGCTGCTGCTCATGCAGCTCGCTGCGTTTCTGAGTTACCTGCTGCGTGGCGGGCTTGATCACAGAGCGGTATTTGTCCAACTCATTCTGCAGTTTCTGAATCAGCTCGTCTTTCTGGTCGAGTTCGAGTTCTAGTTCGTCTATGAGTGCGTCTCTTTGCCGTAATTCCTCAATCTTCTCCTGGAGAGCGTACTGGAGGTCTCGCAGCGTTCCCATTTCCACTTGGTCTCTCCCTCTCGCTCGCCCGTCTCCGCCAAAAACAGCACTTCGCAAACTTTAGTAAGATTACCCTTGAAACGAAAGGGCACCTCAAACTGCCCTGACGTTTCCTTATTTACTCACACACGCCAAAATCGCAGCACTCCTTTATTCTTCTGAGGTTTGTCGTGCGTAACCACGAGTGGGTGTGTAAAACCAGTTGCACGCTGGATGCTGACGGTGGTCAGTTTGTGTAGCTCCGCGCGCGTAAAAGCAGCCGGGACTGATGGAAGCCCCCTCACGCTCACTAAACGAGTGCTAACATCTCTCGTGCGTCAGGCAAGGCACGCTTTCCTGTAGATAAACGTATACCTGAAGAACGGTGAAGTCGATACATAAACGTTTGAGAAAAAATTAGATTCCCCTGCAGCCCTCACCCCTATGTCTTTCGCTGTGTTTGTGTGTGCGTGTGCGTGTGTATGTGTGTGTGTGTGTGTGTGTGTGTGTGTGCGTGCGTGTGTGAGTGGCTTAGTCACATATATGCCAGTGTGTGTGTGTGGCTCCTGTGACACACACAAAGTAAATGATGCACCCGTTAATAGCCAATTCAGAAGCAATTAAGTCAAACCGGCGTTGACACATATTAATAGTTAAAATTTGTTGATAGATGAATGTAGAAAATTACGTTTTCTCCTTAAAAAGAAAACAACCTGGTATCAGAAATCAAACAAAAAAGCCCACACATGCCAGTGCCCACCACACAATTATCTTGGTCATGTAGCTAGCATCAGCCTTTACTGGACATATCAACGCCTCACTGAAATGAAGGTTTGTTCGTGAAATGTATTCTGCATACTGAGATGTACAATACCTAGTACTTTAAACTGAGCTATGAGGATAGATGAAAAATAGGCAAGAGTGAGATTATTCTTCCATCCCTTACTGGAATGTACAAACATGTCTTCCCAAACGTGAGCAGCTTTCCTGGTAGCATGTTATTGTTCGCCCATCTTTTAAACAAATGTCACCAGACCCCCCTCCCAAGTAAGTGTGCGTGAGAGGGCGAGAGAAAGAGAGAGAGAGAGAGAGAGAGAGAGAGAGAGAGAGAGAGAGAGAGAGAGAGGATGACGTGTCTCCCAGGAATTCTGATTTTCTAATAATACAGCAGGTCTCACTGTTATATTAAAGCGTCCCTGATCTCCCAGATCTTACAGGAGGGCGATCGACCCCTGTGCAAACCCGAGGAGCAGTAGACTTGATGTGAGCTTGTGTGAGAATCCAGACCATCTGGGGAAGATGGATGGGGGAAGTAAAAGAGCAATGCTCTCCTGCTGTGTGTCCTCCAGGCACAGAAACCCCATACAGATCCAGTGCAGCAGATAAGTGGCCAAGAGCATCTCCCAGTTATACAGTAAGTGTGTCAGCCTAGTAAATCATCCACATCATACACCCTATAATATTACATGTATCTACTCCCTCTGAGCCCCTGTGTTCTCCATATAGTGATTCTGCTTGAGGTGGCGTATTAGCATTTGTACAAACCTGTGCAGTTCAACAACTGCACGGCAAGAAGGTGCTCAAGACATAACCCTCTGATGCTGATAATACATTTGCTCTTTTTCTCCCTCTGTACATGGGAGAGCTTAGACTTAGTTTGAAACTTCGTAGAGATCCAATTCCCATCTTAGATTACATTGTTGTGCTTGATGAGGTGCATCACACATGCATAGTTTGCCAAAGTATCTTTCTTTCTGTAGTGTAATTATCACAGTTCTAGAGGTAGTTTAGGCCTAGGTGCTCAAGCTGACAATTAGTTTCTTTGTAGCTGGATGCTATCCTCCCTAACCGCCTTCACACAACTGAAAAAGTGACCCTCTGAACAGATATCTCACTCACTAGAACAAAGAATACGTTTGAAAATAAATGGTATATAAAATTCATACAAAATTAAAAGATTTTTCGCTAATGCTTCTGAGAACTTATTTAGATCATTTTTATTTCAAGATACTTAGACTCCTGTGTTTTTAGCACCTGTTATTGATAACTTTACAAAAAGCTGTTGATTCTTCTTTATAGATCAGTAACAACAGAAAGTTAAATAAGAAATGGGTTATACTGTATGTAACACCAAAGAAGTCAGAGCTGTCACCAGAAAAGAACTCAGAGTGCCCTCTAGTGGCTTTTTCTTCCAACATCCAGACATCATGGAAGTATTTCCACAACATTGAAAGGTAATGCCTGAGTACAGCTGTAAGTGCTCAAAGTAAAATATCTATCTCTTAGGATCTACTTTGCCACATGACACTTAATTACTAGTTCAGCCAATTTTTAACTTCCCCCTAAAAATGTATCAATCAACCATATCAGCAACACTTTGTTAAGAAGAACCGCTCTGCTCCCATGTGCAGTTAAACAAAAAGACCACTTCACACCGCACATGCTTGTGATATCCGGATGTTCATCTGACAGCTGGATTTGTTGACAGAAGAACTTGAGATGCTGAGCTGCCTGGCAACGGCACAAGCCTTCAGTGAAGACTCATCCTCTCGCACAGGCACTCAACGTGCCTGGACATATTGTGCGAGCATGACATGTCAGGTATATATAGTATATATATATAGGTATATACAGTACAGCTGTAAGATTGGGCGGCCATTTCAAACCAATACATCCATAAATCCTCTGGAATGTTTTCTTAAACAATCCCCCGTTACAGCCTTGGGCTTTTGGCGACAGTGAATCAGCCATCAAAGGGTTTCCCTGCCGCTGCATGAAAAAACACAGACCCCTGAATGGCTTCCTCCAAAAAGAGGCAGGGGTGTTTAATGGGACTGACTCTGACGCCCGCTGCCACCAGGTCACCTAACACCCCAATCGAACACATCTGCAGGAGCTCAAGGCTGACACTTGATCTTCTCAGCCTCCACCAGCAACACGCAAGATTATGATGTTATGCCTGTTATGGACATCCAATTGGGTTTTGTTTCTGCTTGTGGGCTCTTTGCTATTCTTTGCTTGCCTCTCACTTGCTTGTGTATCTTACATAGCACATCTGCCTTTCTCTCTCTTTCTCTCTCTCGCTCTCCCTCTCGCTCTCTCTCTCTCTCTCTCTCTCTCTCTCTCTCTCTCTCGCGCTCTTCATTTCTTTCTTTCTTTCTTTCTCTTTCTTTCTCTTTCTCTCTACCTCTCTGACCTGCCCTTGAGAGGTCCTCTCTGGGAAATAGGCTTTAAATTTCACCTCTCTACACTTCCTGCGCGTCTCTTCCTCTGCAGATCGATGGAAATGAGATACGCTGAAATACGATGAGCAGCGCTTTGCTCTGCTGCCACAGACCTACAACAGCAAAGGACATTTTGTCTGTGACCCCACGCACTGAAAAATGGGAATCAGCCTAGCCCTCTCTTCAGGACGGCCATAAATAAAGCCTTGAACCTTGGTGGTGACTGGGTAAATGTCACTGAATACGACATTGGTAATTTTGTGTAGGCGGTGTTCAAATGAAGGGACAATGGGTCGTGACAGTCTGAATGTCCACTCTGACAGCATAACAAGATTGTTATCTGTCATCTGTTAGTTATCAAAGCGCGTTGGCTGAATCACTTACTGTAACCTGAGCAACCATCCCTAGCTAAGCTAATGGGATCACACACACTTAATATGGGTTTGGCAGGATCAGGCCAAACTGTGACTCTCCATAGGAAGGCTTGAAACATGCAAACATGTTTAAAGACTACAGATTTGAACGCAGCCTCACTCCATCACAGCCAGAAATTGGATAATGAGTCAATTTGGGTTTTTTTCCACACTGTTGTGTGTCCATCATTTTAATTATAAAAATGTCTGCGCAGACTTTATTCATGTTTCGCACTTTACTATATCACTAGTCTGTGTTTATCTTAAGCAAATAAGGCATGGTGACTTGTGGCAGCAACAGCATGTTAACAGTGACATTTGAGGACGGGGCATGTATTTGGGGGCTCCCCTTTGCTCATCATCTCCTCCAGTGGACAAATGAGGGATTTAATATATCATCTGTGAATTGAATGTAATATTTTGCAACTCTTTGTTTCATTACCATTTGTGTAAACATTAACAAGATGGCTTCTTAGCAATTTGCATTGTCATTATGGCATCTAATATCAGTTACAGTTACAACAGAACTAACAAAGCTCTTTCATAATAAGTTATTCATATTCAAAATCCATCCATGACAGATAACAATCAGATGCCAGTCCAGTGTAAGTCTCATTTATTTTGAATTAGCCCTTGTTATGGGATGTTATCTGAGTTGATAAATGTTTTTCTCCTCTTCGTAAGATCCTATCTAGCCTGTGTGCCTGTGCAGCCTCATCTCCTCAGGAAATGCTTGAAGATGTGTCTGATAGCATCTCCAACACTGTGAACATGTCTAAAACCCTGAATCGCTGAAGTATCCTCTGCTTCATGCAACTAGCTAAAGGCAGCCATCACTTTGTAAACACTGAGTCTTGTCAGGGCTAATCATAGTCTAGCATAAGTCTGACCTCTGACCTAATCAAATAGTCAACATACATTATAGATATAGGGGATTCTAGCAAAATAGGAATTACTTCCCTTTTTTTTCTTTTACAAGTTGTGTGTGAGATGAACAGTTTAGTATCTACACGTATGCTGGAGGGTTTGCTTCCCTCCTGTGGCCACTGAGTGATCTGCTCTTTCTGTCTGATCTGATGATCATGAATGCGTGCTTTTTTTTGCGCAATGACAAGGCATGATAATCTGAGGGAACACTTTCTTGACGTGTTATGCACATCAATAGGACGTGATTTCATGAATTGTTGGCCTGCACTGTTATGGACCTGTTCCACAGGCTCACTGTTAAAAGTTAAAGAGTTGCACATGGACGTTATGAAATAGTCCAAACTAATAATCAGTAATGATCTGTTTGCGCATATAATCGGAAGAGCAATAGAGCATCATCAGTGCAGAAATATCATCCATTACCTTCACTAAAGTTCACTGCACAACACCACAGACGATGCCAATATAAATAAGTAACACTTCATGATTCCTCAGCACCCCAAAACCCCTTTTTAAACCCGTTTAAATAATTTAGCATCCACAGGGCCTTCAATCAGCAAATACTGGATCTTCACATTTATTTACCATACGTAGGCGACACCATATGATTATGGGATTTATAACCAAAAGAGAAGCGATGCATATAGTCAGACAATCCTTTCTAATAGCGTATTAAATAACCCAGACAGCCTCTCGCGCGTGCTGCCTCTAAAAGCCGATAATGCACAGCGTTTCCTGTGCGCCCAGCCCGCTGGGACGCGATGATGGATCAGATCAATTATGAACTCTCTCCCTCTCTCTCTCTCTCTCTCTCTCTCTTTCTCTTTTTTCAACTGGAAGATGCGTGGTCATCACTCGTTCAGAATGACAGCGTTGGCCCATTCACGCGCCGCCGATTCCCTGTCTTCAAGTCCTCGAGCTCGGGCTGCTCATGTGCCACGGCTAGATTTACGCGAAGTGACAGCTCTCATTATCTTTGGTCCTGATACAAATTCACCATTTTATTGTTCTCATGAGAAGTTTCCTATTCATTCTGTGTATGTATCGGTATTGTATAATGTCATAGACTATTTGTGGTGCATGGAACAACTAAATCATCATAAGTAAACAACAGGCTAGTGGAGCAGCTATGAAACAAAAGTCTGTAAAGCGCAGTAAGAAGTAAGAACTTTCCAAACCTGTCAGATTTGGCGTATTTCCTGAAGGTTTGTCGTAACAGGTCCTGGTGCGTTTGAGGCTCTGCCGATATTCCCTGTGCGCGCCGAGTCCGGGGTCCGATGATCTGTGCGCTAGGCAAAACCGACTGGCATTTGTGCAGTTTTCTTTTAAGCTCGTGGATTTCATCCTCTCTGTCTTCCAAACGCCTCTCTAAGTCGCGAATCCTCTCCTCCTTCAACATCAAAATCTTCGCGAAGTCCTCCTCTAGGTCACTCATAATGAAATTTTGACAAACTTCCCCAGACGTCCCGAAAAAAACACAATCACAAAGACCGACGACTTTTAAAACCCTTCAATGGATACTAAAAATGGCAGGGATGAGCCGTATCCCAAATCCACGTGTTTATGGCTAGCCAGGCTGAATGGAGGAACAGTAGTCAGTGTGTGCGGCACGGGGCGGTGAATTCACGGACCCTCTTGGGAACTGAAGATTATGATATCTCATTCAGAGACCAATTAGAACAGCTCTTCCGCTCCCAGGGCACCGTCACTCCGGGCAGGAACAGGAGCAGAACGCGCAGGGAGAGTCGCTCCACCAGCGGGCCGGAACCTCACCGTCCGCTGAAGACATCCTGAGTTGCTGCCTAAAGAAACGGTAACAGGGTAGGACACGTTCGCCAAATGGAGTTTGCGCTTTGGCTCAGGGACGCAACTCGCTCTGCTCGCCTTGACAGTGGTAAAAGCCATGTGATCCAAAAGATGACGTAGTGCGGTGTAACTTGATAGCAGTGTTTGGTGAGATTCGCGACTAAATGTTTTTAGGCTACTGCATGGTGTCTGGTCAATCGTTATCTGAAATACTACGATCGTTAAGTTTTATTGATGCAAACATAGAAGATTATATGATCATTATAAAATGTATCTTTTCAGAGCATTTTCCCGTGTTTTCAAGGGTGCAACACCGGGAGAGCTGACAAAGTAGGCAGGATATATCCTGAAAACAATTAGCTTTACGTCTGTCAAACGTTTTCTTCGCTCAGCATGCTTCCTCTTTGCTCATTAAATTAGTCTCCTCCTGAGACGCATTGGGAGAATGCATTGCTTTATTAAGACCTGAGATAAAACAATAAGAGGGTATCACTCACTCCTGTAGGGTCCTGAGTCTATACTGTGTTGTCCTCTGTCACCACTTTTTACTTGCTCACGTTATCATAAATGCAAAAAATGTTCAAAGAGCCTACTATGAAATGTATGGACTTTGTATCTTCGTGTTCTCTAAATGCGTGACAGAACAGAACGTGAACCACCCGGTAATCTCTCATAGACCTAGTCACTCAGACGAGATGCCATGTCAACACGTTCTCTTTCGTTAGCCCTGCCAGACATTTGACAGCTTGGGTGGGGATGGTGCGAGCCTGGACCACATGAGGAGTGTTGATCAAACACGGCCTGACCTTTCTTGAGGCCGTACAGTCATGGAGATGGCTGTTGGGGAAGGCCTGCTGTGCGAGCGTGCATGGAAGGATGTTTCTGTCGCTGTCTCTGTCTGTCATCTATTCCAGATGCATTAAGTTGGATATTACATGTATTTCCATTATCTGACGAAATAGAAAAAAAAGGAGGGAAGGGAGTTCCTCCTGTCCACTTATATACTATCAATAAACAACTATTTCTGTGCTGGCATCTGTATTATAAGGTGTGTTTGGTGCCAGAGACAGCACTGACAGTCAGTGATTAGTCTACAGTTGCTATGCAGTAAAGTGGTGCTCTCCTGGTTGCCCTGAGGGCAGATCAAGTTACGGGCACAGGGCAAAGGGGCAGACATTAGTCATCCCTTTCCTGTGACTCTCACAGGGACATGCAGTCATCATGCAGCCCACTCATAGACAGACACACACACACACACACACACACACACACACACACATACACATGCACATGCACCGTAGACAGATGTACATACACGCACGCATGCATTCACTTTCAAGCATGCTCGTGTTCTCTCACACAAATGCACACTAAAACAAACACACTCACACACAAATTCATATACACAAACAGCACGCTATTTATGACTAGACACAAATGCACAGCCTGAACAGGAGGCTCTGACACAACAGCTGAAAGCTACTGCAAGGGGAGCTAGTAATTCTGGATGTTACCTAACCCCTCAGCAGCCACAGCAGGAGTCCATTTCCTCCCTTCAATACGTGATGTAAGCACAAAATATCAGGCAGGTAAGGAGGTGTCTCCCTTTGGAAGTTCTCTGATTAATACAGTCATTCAAGCTGCAGTAGGAAGGCTTTATAAAAATGTCTTTTTGTCACATTTGATAAAACTGTCATTGTATCCTGACAGTTGTACATGAGACGGATAATCTGTGAAAATTCCATTTGCAAAAATCCAACACGACCGAATCAAAACTACCAATCAGAGTCAGGAGGAGTGGTCTGGCAATGTAAATCACTGCTGGAGTCCCCACCCCCTGTACACACTCTCACTCTTAATATCTCCAGAGAAACAGCTGATGCTAGGGGGAGATGCAGGACCTGAACGGATTTGAAACAGATGCTGTGCTGAGCCACATTTCTGCTTGACCGGTAATTACCCCCACTTGATTTACGTCTGATATGATTTAAAAAACAAACAAACATCAAAGCACTGAAATAAGTATGTGCTAGGTCTTTTACCAAATAGATACTGCTGTAGAGTACACATGCATGCCAGCCTCTTTTGAGGGAAGGGGCTTTGGAGGCTGGAGTGCTGCGAAAACGGAGGGGAACAGGGAAGGACCTGGAAGTTGCACTCGTTCGGATTTTCCACCTACATTGTTACAGAAACCTGATTTTCCCCCAGATTCTTTATCTCATGTACCACTGTCCGGACATAGCACCAGTTTTAGCACATGACAAAAAAAACATTATATATGGGTTACCTATTGCTGAAAAGTCCAAGAGACTGTCTGAGACTTTTTTTTTTCTATTATTGGGATCACTATCATAATGTTAGGCAAACTGGAAGTATTCCAACAAAACATAAATTATATCAATTTTAAGAGGTTTGTTATCTTCCTGGGTTGAGAAGAAGGTTAGAGGGTTAGCTTCAGCTGGTTAGCATGAGACACATTGGAGCAGAGGAGTTTGTGACCATTAGCAGGTTTTAGTCATGCACCGGTGTGGTTGATCAGTGCAGGGTTTTGATTATTGATAATTGTGTTCATGCATGATGTGGCATTTTACAGCTCAGACAATTGGCTGTTCACAGTTTTGATTCCAAAACTGAGCATCACAAAGCAAGATGTCAGCGGCCATTTTTGGTACCTCCTGGGCTGAAGAATCTAGCAAAGCACTGGGCATTGGAAAAGCATGGGAAAGATTACACCTTTATGTTTAGCGCTCATCTGAAGTAACCCTGAAGGAGGATCAGTGAGTGCAGGGGTCACAGAGAGGAATGCTCCTGTATCGTCATTTACCTCCAGGTGTGCATTTTACAGCAGCTCACCTGCCTCTGTGTTTAGACATGAGACTAATGACAGAAAAGAACAGCATGTTCAGTCCTGACGACAGAAAGATAGTTTCCCTTTACTCTATCTCTGTTCTTTCTCTCTATCCCTATATCTCTATTTCTCCCTTTCACTATCTCTCTCTCTTTTCTCTCTCTCACTATATATCTTTTCCTCGCTCACTATATCTATTTTTTCCCTCTAAATATATCTCTCTCTATTCCTCTCTCACAATATCGCTCTCTTTCCTCTCTCGTTTTCCTCTTCCGCTTCTCACACTCTTTTCTACTCTGGATTCCTGCTAATGTTGAGTCATATGTCATGCTGGTGAACTAGAGGTGAGACATGAGTAGTTTATCCTTCCCAGGGAGAACGCCTGGAACTACTGCGTAAACAAGCTTTTTTTCTTTCTCAATGCCTTCGCGGATGATGACACGGATGGCACAGTCATGTGTGGAGGTGGTCATGTTACTGCAGCAGAGGGGGAACCTTCCTGGTTGATGACCTTTCCATGTGACAGCTCTCCCAGCCTGCTTTGCAGGTTCGTGCCTGTGTTTGCGTTTCTGTTGATGGCCAGGCAGCGGTGGGTAGGGCTGATGGGTCACCAGGGCTGACGAGATACACCTGCACGCTGGGTCTGTCTTGCATACAGTTGATCCTCCAGGAGGCTGTGTAGCCTACACCGTGGATTCCTGTACAGTTTTATCTGCTTCATCCTAGTTGGATGTTTTATTTTAATCAAGTTTAATTGAATAATGATGATTTTTAAAGCCATGTATCTAGCCTGCTAATTCTGATGTAGTATGCTGTTTTTCTATATGGTGCACTGATTTTGAATGTTGTGTGCTTATTCAGAAATACTCTAAAACAACGTGCACGAAAAGTGAATGATGATTCTCTAGATAAGCAAGTCACGTTATGCAAGGGTCCACCCCTCTGAGCTTCAACAGGAAACCATGGAGAACCACAGGTAGGCTGGACAAATGAATTAGGGTGATGATAACCTTTTGCCCTTAACCTCTCCCTGTCTCTCGCTCTTTCTTTCTCTCTCTCAATTTTCTTTCTTTCTTTCTTTCACTCTCTATCTCTCTCCGATTATTTTTAGAGACACATTTTGTTCTTAGAATGCTTTCATGTCAGACATGAGATGTGAGTATTTTTGCATCCGCTTCGCTGGTTGCATCCATCTCAGACAGAGGTGTTTCATTTTCCAACTCCATTCCTCCATTTGAAAGAGAACAGAGGTCATCCTCCTGCTGAGCAGCACATTCAAACACCCTCCAGCTCCTTTGGGGTGTGTGTGCGCAAGTGTGTGTGTGTGCGCGTGTGTGTGTACGTGTGTCTCTGTGTGTGTGTGTGTGTGTGTGTGTGTGTGTGTGTGTGTGTGTGTGTGTGTGTGTGCTTCCTGCACACTCCTTCCCTCACTTGTCAAGGCTTATCGCAAGTGCTGGCTTTCAAACTACCTCCAATTCACAGACAAAGATTTAAAGATTTCATCCACAAATCTGTGTAAAATCTTTCAGGAACTTCCAGGGTTTATGAGGAGGCTTGTTAGATATTTCACCAGTAGGATGGCCTCTGAAACGCGTCCACAGCATGCACCGGCGCCGTGGTGTGATCAAAGCAGATGAGTGATGCATGGTGTGGCGTGACATGGCCTGGTGAATCGGCCTCATCTGCTCCTTCTGGCGTTCCACCCACATGCCAGAGTTAAGATGGCGTCTCTGAAACTCAAGTGCAGAGAGGGACTTCAGGATGCCTTTCATGGCCAGGGCCTGGTGGAGGTCCTAAACACACACACACACACACACACACACACACACACACAGGAACAGAGCTGGCAAACGCTTTTTAGACCCTCCACAAACACACACACACACACACACACATACACAAACACACACACACAAACAGCAGCAGCACAGACCAGACCAGAGCAAATACCAGGCCCATTCAGAAACAGCAGACACCAGCCATTCAGCAGCACCACCTGATCTAATGAGCGGCAGTGGAAAAAAACTGTCTGCAGCTGTGGCTCCTCCACTGCCTTCCAGTATCTGTGCCAGTGTGTGTGTGAGTGTGTGTGTGTGTGTGTGTGTGTGTGTGTGTGTGTGTGTGTGTGTGTGTGTGTGTGTGTGTGTGTATGAGTGTGTGTCAGTACAAATTCAGTTAATAGAATGTGTGTGTGGATGTCTGAGTAGAAGCATGCATTTATGGATGCACGCGCCCATTTGTGTGTGCATTTGAATGTGTGTCTAATTCCTCAGCCAAATATGGACAGAGGCTTGTGTTGCCAGACCCCATGGATCACCCTGGAGACCTCAGTAATTGGCTTCAGTACCCTGGAATGGAAAAAAAGAATTCCCGGAGATTGCTTCTAAACTGAAATGATAATGCAATAAAAACAATGATTTGAGCACATGAATTGATTTAAGTATCATAAGACGTGACTCTGAGTAGTGAATAGATTTAACTAATGACCAGCGACAATGTTGCATGTCAGGAGACCATTGTATTGTCATGCTGTTAACATATAATATAATTAATAACTGCCTGCATTTTCAGTAAGTAACTAGACGTAACGCAAAGCGTTACAAAATATGACCACCGAACTGTTCAGTAGGTTATGGTACAGTATGAGTCATGGTTGTCAGTGTGTTTGTGTGTTTTTATGTGTTTTGTGTGTGTAAATTGGTTTGAATTTAATTTGTATGTATTAAAGGAATTATTTGTGATATATTTTGATGATTTGGTTATGTAATGTTTTGTGTACTACTTTTTTGTTGATTGTTTTGGTATATTTTTCTTTTGCAATGCAGTTTGTTAAAACAGGTCACACAAAGAGGTATGGAAACAAAGTGAAGTTTCCAACCACCAACAGGTGGCGCTATAGGTGATATCAGTCAGGCATATGTACGCGTTCGGGCCGGATCCAGCGTCCACCCTAAGACATTTTCTCTGGATCAAACAATGTACGCAAGAGTTATAAGAGACTTTGGGCCCTATCTTCCCGATCAGAAACGCAAGTAGGACGGCGCCAAGCGCAAGTAGCTGTGTGGGCGGCTCTATGGCGCAGTTGCTATTTTAACGGCGGAAAAAACACACTTGCGTCCAGCGCAAGTGTCAAAAGGGTTGGTCCAAAGGAGGTTACTCAGCCATAGGTGTGGTTTGGGCGTAATATGCAATAAACCAATCCGAGCGTCATCTCACATTCCCTTTAAGAGCGAGGAGCGCATAGTCCATAGCGGCTTGTTATTTTGATGGCGGAATTACCTGGTGGAAGACCGGAAAAGTTCACAGCCGAGGAGACCGACGTGAGATTTACACCAATTTTTTGGCAAGCCATATATAATTACAAGGAAAATAAAGTATTTACCACTTGAGGAAATCATTGTGATATCCATATCCAAGATATTTTAAAAATAGGCATTCATCTAGCGTAGCCTACACATTGACCCAAATGATTCAGGTTAATTGAAGCTGCGTGACATTTGATTTATTGTATGGCTTTGTAAAAAGCCGGGAGATAGATATATATGGGGATGGAGAAACCCTCCAAAAGTAAGCAAAGTCAAGCAAGCATGTCAAGATATTGCCGTGATTGTTTCTGCAACGGGGCACCCGAAAACGTTGCCAAAAACGCTATAATGACGTCCGGAGACGTGGGACATCCAAGCTGGAAGGTAATACACGTTCTCGTGGCTTCACGGGAGGTGGATCTGCCTCGACCCAGGATCTGACGGCACCAGAGGACATCGCCACGTCTACCCTCACGCCTGAGAGCGTGCAGGGATTTGGGGGCATGGAAATCGGCACCCAAGCCAGTGCACCAGCTGACCAAACCCAAGGTACATAAATAAAGTCCAAATACACAGAGATGAGTTTACAAGATTTATAATAATACAGGCATTAAATAAATGCAACAAAGCAATACAATAAATCAAATGTCACGCAGCTTCAATTAACCTGAATCATTTGGGTCAATTGTGTACGCTAGATGTATGCCTAGTTTTAAAATGTCTTGGATACGGATATCACAATGATTTCCTCATGTGGTAAATACTTTATTTTCCTTGCCAAACAATTGGTGTAAATCTCTCGTGAAGACGACAGAAGTAAAGTGTAGCCTATAGGTCCTATACTGTGCGGGCAAGCACATGCGCCCTTAAAATAGCGTTCTGAATACGCGTTACAGACTTTAGACATTGCGCCTCTGACATTAGACCAGCTATTTTGTGGTCAATGGCGCACGGCGCACGGCGTTGTTTTAAAACTGCAAAATACCACTTGCGCCAGAGAAACGCCTTCTCTGTTCCGCCCCCGCCCATGTCGACGCAAGTTCATTTCGAAGCGCGCCTCTGGAGGGAAAATCGCGCTGTGCGCCGGGTGCAAGATAGGAATGATACATGCGTCGGTGACAATGTCAATTGCGCTGGGTGCAAGATAGGGCCCTTTGTGTTTTGTGGCAAGCACTGGCAAGTTGGCAAAGTTTGAGGGTCTGCCACGCCCACACCTTCCGACTAATGGGAAAATCTTCTATAACTTTTAATCGCCCATGGCTAAAGAGTAACCTGACCACATTTCAAGGCGTTACCATTAAATCTGTCGGAGGAGTTCGATCAGATGCGAGGTGTGCAAACGCTGTCAAAACGCATCTTCCTCTCAAAATGACTGACTTCCTGTGGACCTGCCACCATGGCGTCAAGAGACTTTTTGGTGCGTCCAAGCATGATGAAGAGGTGTACTGAATTCCGTCAAGCTACGCCAAAATAACCCCAATGCGCAGCGGTTTTTGCAATGTTCTAGGGGGCGCTACAGAGCCATTTTGCTCCATCCATGGACAAAAACTCTACCGAAGATGGACGGTTACAGGCTTGATGTCCCTGGCAAATTTGGTAATTTTTCGAGCACTTTGACATACATGCGATTAAAACACCTCATTTTTGCTTTTTAATTTTTAACTAGGTGGCGCTATACATGTAATGACTGGTTATGGTATGGGTTGACATGGCCCCTTAACACAAACATACAAGAACAATTTGGCCCTCCAAGGCCCTACCGTTCTCGGGATATTCGAAGAAAACTGTGTCGCGTTGGTGAGGCCAGTTGGTGTATAAACATATAAATAACCATATAAATCAATTTATTGCATGCCCCCCCGTGAACGGAATTCCACGAAACTTAACGTGCAATCAGAAGGTATCATAATGATCCCACACCACCGATTTCGTGCAGTTCTGACCTTGTCAACTTACAATTAACATTTTTTTACAACACTCCATTTTTGCTTTTTCATTTGTAACTAGATGGCGCTATACATGAAATAAGTGGTAGTGGAATGGTTGACGTGGCCTCTTAGGACCAACATACAAAAAAAATGTGGTCCTTCTTAGCCCTACGGTTTTCGACTTATTCACAGAAAACTGAATCGTCTCACCCTCTTTAAAACGGGTCCAGTCCGACGGGGGTGCAACGGATCAAAAGGAAAATCAATGGTTCCACGCTCATCTAGTGGGGCTACATGCCCAACAAATGTTGTGCACCCCGGTGTTTCAGTGTCCCGGGAATCGTTGACAGAAAATCGGCAAACAGAAAAAAAACAGAAAAAAATCTCCGACTAAACCTAAATGTAAACCTATAAATAAAAAGGTTTACCATGAACAGGAACCCTTTTGCCAAAAATATATTCCATTATGGATTCCTGGATTCTGGGTGGTGCATGCGCAGTTGGCTATATGTGAGGATGGCAAAATGGGCAGTCAGTTTGCACATTTGTTAAGTGTGCACTATCCGTGATGCTGAAGTCACATGGGCAATTGTGAAAAACCCATGTCAGGCATGACACAAAGTGCAAACTGTCATTTTATCCTCCAGTTGCTCTAGTTTGACATGGTGGTCACTGATACAGAGGGAGTGGGAGGGAAAGCTGATTGATCGGTGCTGTGTGTCATTGGGTTATTACAGGCTACAGCTCCACACCGCCCCCTACAAACTGCATAGGAAACACGTAAAAAGGACACTGTATACCTTGATTAGAATAAATTGTGTGTGTGTGTGTGTGTGTTTGTATTTGTGTGCGTTGTCCTCAGTAGCACCAAAGTGCACTGAAAAAGCTTGCTTTGTAGAACATTCTGTTTTGGCATGTCAACAAAGATGAAGTGTTGTCTGTTATTTCAGTCGAGGAAAACACACGGACGGAAGGCTCTCCACTAAACTCCTACACTGTAACCTGCCACAGGAACAACGAGCAGGAAACAAAGCAGATATTCCTCATTACATTACTGACCCTGAGAGCGCCAGGCCCAGGACTTGAGTTATCTAAGAACTTCCTGACCAGCTGTTTGCTGGAAGTGCATACAAATGTGTGTTGATTAAAAATAAATTCTTGGGACTGTTTTAGTAACACTAATTATTTCTGTTTTTAAATGTTTATGTGTGTATGACGTGTGTGTTTGTGTTTGTGTGTGTGTGTGTGCGCATGCATGTGTGAGGGAGGCATGTGAGTGTGTGTGTATGTGTGCGTGTTTGAGGCACACTTTTTTGTGTGTGCGTGTGCATGTGTGGCAGAGGAATGTGAGTGTGTGTGCATGTGTATGTGTACGTGTTTGAGGCACACGTCTGTGTATTTGCGTGTGTGTGTATGTGTGGGGGAGGCATATGTGTGTTCATGTGTGTGTATGAGGCATGTGTGTGTGTGTGTGTGTGTGGCACATGTGTGTAAAGAGAAAGGTCCCAAGTTGAAAGTGATGGTGTCTTGTTGACCTACACACAAGAGTGTGACTGGCTGTGTGTATTGTGTGGTGATGCCCCAGTAATTGCCTTTTGACCCTTCACCTCATGAAACACAGATTGCACAATCAAAACAGAGAGGGAGAGAGTGAACGAGAGGGAGAGAGAAAGCGCCAGAGAGAGAATGAAAGAGAAAGCCCTTGTTGGTTCTGTTGAGTGGCCTGTGTGTTTGCTCCGCGTTGAGTTATGTGTCAGATATTGTTCCATCGTTCATGCCCACCAGCCCTTGACTGGGCAGTAATCAACCGAGGACAGCGACAATCAGGATCTTCAGCAAACATGCCTCTTTTGCAAACACTCTTTGTGACCTCTGTGTCAGGCCTGAACCAGCCCATAGAGCCAAATCTTTTGTGATGAGATTCCTCAGTTAAATGGAGCTAGAGGTGTAGTTTGAAAATGATGGAGAAATATTAGACTTAAATCATGTAATCACAACAGATTTTTTTTCCCTCTCTCATAGACTGACTAGCTTTTGTCACATGCCAAGCACAGACAGCAGTGACATTATTGAAAAACAGTTTTTAACATACAGTACTTTTGTGATTTATAAATGTATTATTTAACAACATTTGTTTTGTGAATAATGTGATATTGTTTGTGGTATTGCACTCTAGCAGGAAGTCAGTCAGAAAGAAGAATGCACAGAAATGCTCACAGGTTCATAGTCATTTTAGATGTATCAGCCCCTTGTCTCTCCTTCCTACACTCTCTCTCTCTCTGTTTGTGTAAGTATATGTGTATGTGTGTATTTCCCCAGGTATGTTTGTTTGGAAGGTGCCTGTGTTGTCTTACTGTCTGTGGGTATTTTTCAGGACGGTCTAGTCAAAGCCTGATCAGCCCCACACGAGTTTGATTCACATAATGAGCGTCTGTTGATCTCTAGAGCCTGGGGAAACAGACTGACGACATACTGAACACACCAAAAAGAAACCTTGCTGAGTTTGTTGATAGAGGATTTTAAGATTCCGCTAAACACATTAGACCTTCTGTTAGCTAATCTTTAATTAGGCCTGTGAGCTAATTTGAAATACATTTACGATTTGGAGTGAGCAGAATAATGAGTTTGCACTCATTATCAACAGACTGACTGAAAGGGGAAGGCAGACATGAGAGAGATGGGGAGACGGCAATGCAAACTGACAAAGGCTGTTTTATTGGGAGCATCGCCCTCACAACTAGCCTTCACATCAGGCTATTCAGGCCTGGAGTAGCCCTGAGTCATTGAACACACACACACACACAAACACACACACACACATACACACAGAGTGTTCACAGGATGACACCAGCTGGTCGATGGGCGCATGTGTTTGCCTGTATATGGTTGAGTGCATGTGCGTGTGTGAGTGTGTACCGCTCTGTGGATGATGTGAGTGGGTATGTGTATGAATGTGATAGAGAGAGAAATTTTTGTGTGTGATTTTTTTGAATGTGTAAGTCTTTGTACATAACGTGTGTAAATGCGAGTGGGTATGTGTGTGTGTATGATTGTAGGTACAAGCATGTGAGTGCATATAAAGCCTGTCCAGTAAGCAGGTGAGTGCTGAGGCATCTCTGGCATGTTTATCCAAGCCTGGGAATATGGCTAGGTTTGAAATACCGTCAGGAAAAACGACC
>NC_137910.1:20032109-20064609 GCF_963457725.1 Sprattus sprattus | reverse complement strand
TTATTGAGCCCCCTTTGGCAACTCGGCTCCTGAAATCTCTCTCTCTCTCTCTCTCTCTCTCTCTCTCTCTCTCTCTCATGATGCTTAATTTCCCAGTCTCCCAAAAATAGAGTTCACTGTGTGTTTGACCTCCCTGATTTGTCTGTGTTTCTTTCTCTGTCTAGCTCTCTCTTTTACACAGACACACACAGACACACAGACACACAGACACACACACACACACACACACACACACACACACACACACACACACACACACACACACATACAGTACATGCACAGGGGTTTCCTACAGATTTCAGCCTGCATCATTTGCCCATTTGTATTAGTTCTCAGGGGTTTCAGAGCTTAAAACATGCAAAAAGTGTGACGTGCATTTCCTTGTTGGGGAGCAGATATCATTGTCACCATGAAAACACAGAGAACACTTTCTGTAACATGTACTGCACTTATGATCAAGGACAAGAGACAGAGACAGAGACAGCGAGAGAGACAGCGAGAGAGAGAGAGAGAGAGAGAGATTGAGAGGGAGAGGGAGAGGGAGAGGGAGAGAGAGAGAGGGAGAGGGAGAGGGAAAGAGACAGACAGAGAAAAAGATTTAGTAGTAGGTGTGAAATTAAAATACATTGAACACAGAGGCCAGA
This sequence comes from Sprattus sprattus, assembly GCF_963457725.1. Classification (NCBI taxonomy): domain Eukaryota; kingdom Metazoa; phylum Chordata; class Actinopteri; order Clupeiformes; family Clupeidae; genus Sprattus; species Sprattus sprattus. The sequence goes on along the minus strand of NC_137910.1, from coordinate 20,063,965 downwards.
TTGGATGACAGGCTGTTTGAGAATTCAGCCAAAAATGATTACGGAACCTTACAAAGAGAAGAGAATGGCCTCCACAAATGTGTGCATGCAGTGAGTCACATAGTCACCACAGCTCACATATGTCTGTATGCATATGAAGAAAAACAAACGTGTCATGTTCTCTCTCTCTCTCTCTCTCTTTCTGCCAGTCTGGGAGTGTGGTTGGTCTGTGATATCTCCCTGCTCTGACAGCATAGTTGCTGTTAAAACGACAGAATTCTCCTTGTTGCATCACATCACTCTGTGTTGCTTCAGAACACCTGAGCACAGCACTGAACCCGTGGCCAATCCTGAAGCTTTAGCTTATCGTGAAACTGTCAGCCAATGTTTCATAAATGGGCAGTGGCAAACAAGGTAAAGGTACATTAATCTGCGGAAAGGAATGTTGCTATCAATGCTTCATCCAGGACACTGAGTTATATTCAATTCAGTGAAATGTATGTTAACTCACAAATTCCAACTCCTATTCAGGTAGACTCCTCAGTACAAGTGGGCAGTCCAAGGAACACATTTGTATGGTGTGACCTCTAGTGGTAAAAATATGCAACTGTTCAATTGCACACTGGAGAACTGGTGAAAAACACATGACGGTAAAAAAAAAAAACTTTTCTGAACTTCTAATCAACTGTGGTTCATCCACTATTTTAGCCAACAGAAATTATACTCTAGCAGAATATTCTACTCTCATCTGATATTACCGATTTAGGTAGAAGGCTCAGTCTCTTTGTGTAGTTGTGTAAGGTTTCCAGGCATTGGGCAACACCTTTTATTTAATTATGGTCAATTTGGGTCATTTACAACGTTATTTTGACCCACATCAAGCAAATTAATTGGACAGATAAATCAATAAATAATTTATTATAGACTACAACCCCAAGCCTCAATAAGGTTTTGTAATTATTGACTTGCACAAGGTCAGACACAACCTCTCAACTGCTCAGGCATGCTATGAATGTTGTTGCTGTATTTACTTGTGTCGAAGATAGGCATGCGTTTGACTGTTACTCAGTAATGGAAATACTCCATGGTCAATCCACTTCAGTCATCCGTGGATATGACTCAGTTCTTCCACTGGTCAGTGGAGCTGTAAGCCAGTTGGAGTTGAATTGCACCAGTGACGCTTGAAGATATTAAGTAACATGAGTGGGGTAAGACTGGATTCATCCTACTATGGTATATGGAAGGGGATGTGTTTTTTTTTGCAGCCCATAGATCTGGAATATTCTATCCAGGAATCCAGGCATCAAGAGATCTTGACTGCGTGTGTTCGTTATCTACTTCAATCAACTTAAAAAAAAAACACTTGAACACTATCATGTTATTAGCTCTTTGTGCCTTGGGTTACATTGAATCTCAATATTCCTGATATACGTATATCAATGACAACAACAGCACTATTAGTGATAACTGTTGATAATAGCACTCCTTTCATCAATCACCAAGGTAGCATAATGGGTACAACTCTGGACTGCAATCTCTTACTGTGCAGTGATGACCAAAATAAAGCATTGCTCATCAAAGGATCACAAAGGCAAATAAGAACTGAATGAGGGAATTCAGACAGATGGGCGCTGACATGGTGGATGCTCTTGCGGAGAGGCAGTTTGTGCCACACCCTACGTTGCCATCAGAGGGAGTAAGTGTGTGTTTCATTGTCCATTGAGAAATATTTTTTATCAGTTATTTACTTCTGTCCCTTCAAAAAACAAGTTAGATTTGTTATTTGTATTTGTAAATAGGTTAGCTCTCTTTTGTGTGAGACTTTCTTTGAAATGAGAACTCATATTTTCATCACAATACCAACTCATTTAATTCTAATATATAACACTTCGTTAACCAACCTGAAGGACTTTGATCACCTCTTAGGATTCTTTCAGAAATAACATCTAATCACCCTAAATGTGCAAGAAAAACACTTTTAGACTTTATTGGAATGCAAAGTTGTCGTTTATTAACAATAAGTCTAATTACAGTTTTTCTCGATTGCTTAAGCACGATTTTGATGGTTTTGTTCTGTTCAAAACAGTACACACAATTAGCACCCCCAAACCCAATAAGCAGAACACCTCAGATCCCATGCAAAATGAAACACTGAAACTATGCACTAATTTATCAAAACCATATTTTGTTACCATATGAATCACACACGTTGCATATGACTTAATTCTGTTTGGTCCAGTTACACACTGCTGTTGAAAACCTTAAACACTTTAAGCAATTCTTCTTCTCAGTGATTAGAGTAGTGTAAGTTAAGTACACAGATAAAGTGCAAAATATCGCTCACATTTGCACCACAATAAGCACAATGTCTGCTCACACTATTTGCAAAACAATACACACTGTGATTTGCAAAACTCTAAACACACTTGTATACATTAGACACCACACAAGACCAATGCTGCAGACTGATGAAAACATAATTTATTTTTCTCAATATACTCAAATTTGTTAACATGTCAACATGGAGAATCACAACAAAACATGTCCCACTTTTCATGCCTATAATGTTGGCTTGAATTTCTCTGAGCCTGATAGCACTATTGTCCAAAACCGTGTTTATGATCTCCCTCCCTCTCTTGTTCTTTCAAGTTCATCTGATACATTTGGTCCTCTTCTTATTTGAGCACATTGTCCTCCTGCTTCAGGTCTTCCTCTTCCTCTACCTCCAATTCGACCTTGACCTCAGCCTCTGGCATGGCCTCCGCCTCTTCCTCGTCCTCCTTCTCCTCCTCCTCCTCCTCCCTGGATTCCCCCTCTCACCCTAACTCTTCCTCTTCTGACTCATTCCATTTTGGTTGAAGAAAGGCGAACTCACCTGCTGCATTTCTATAGTGCTTAAACCTGCTTGGTGTGTCTACATACTTCTGTGTGTAATGTATAGAAGTCTGTTTAGTGTTTTGCAAATCACTGTATGAATTGTTTTGCAAATAGTGTGATGCTGACATTGAGCTCATAGTGGTGCAAATCTGGGCCCAGTTTTGCTCCTTGAGTGTACGGTTTGGATAACTGTGTAATACTTTTGATTTTAGTGTATATTAAATCACAAAAAAAAGTAATTAATTATGAATTAGTTTTAGGATCAAATGTTGTAAAATGATTCTACTTCACAAAGGAGGCTGATTTCAGGCAGTTTATTGTTGCACAGTGACACACACCAACACACACGTGCATATATTAGGTGGCCACAGGTCGAGGTCCCCATGAATTTGACTTCTGCATTTTTCCCATCCCGCACTGTCCTTTCTCCAGGACCCCAGGAGCACACAGAAAGGCCAGGGAGATAGCCCACCTGAGCACTGAAGGTCTGGGGAGGACCAGCCACCCAGAGCCAACAGTGCCCCATGAGGGAATCAAACCCATGACCTTTTTGCTGTGAGGCGGCAGTGCAAGCACCCGAGCCACCGTGCCATTGATGGAGAAGAGCTGTACTACTTCTGTGGTCTGGCACAGCAGCCAAACCAATGACTCAAAAAACGCTGTAACCAAACAAACACCATAAGGTCAGACAAAAACCTAATAATATAGAAGACAAATAAAGCCGTTTACAATCTTTCACTGCTTTTGTCATACAAACCTTCATGGCAGATCTCTTCTTCTTTGTTTTTTCAGGGGAGAGACGATCTCTCTCCTCTGTCCCCACATCTAGATGCTGGGCCACCTGGGCTGAAGGGGTGTGCACACTCTGGGCCCTAGAGATGTCCTGGAGGGGAACAGGAGGGACGTCCCACGCAGCACATGCTGGTTTGGGCACCTCCTCAAGTGCTGGATGGTATTTACTGAACCTCTTCAGTTTTGTCATCCAGATAGGCTCAATCCAATCTGGTATCTTCTGAGGCAGTGCATGACATAACTGCCAAACAACAAACAGCAACCAATTTCAACAACAGTGAGAACACTCCGAAAAAAGACCTTCTCAATGTCAATGCTTATCAAAAAGTTTTGAGTGAAAAGACAGAAATGCTTCTTACCTCCAAGAGACTATTCAAAGTTAGGCAAGGTCTCTCTGAAGTGGCTAACAGGACTGTTGTAACGGCCTCCATGTACGTCAGCGCCTCAGGGAAGCGCCCTAACCTGAACATTCTCCAGGCGTAGTGGATCTTGAAGTTCTAAAGCACATTACCCAGACAGTAACCTCATCTAGCTGACAATAAGTTTGAGTGTTATTCAGAAAAGGAAATGAAAAAAGATTAAATTATATAAATAACTATAAAATATATAATATAAAATATACCTGGAAATATGGCGATTGATTGCTTTGAGGTATAGACAGCAAGTACTCATACATCTCGGTTCTCTGGAATGCAGCATCACCGGCAAATAACTGGGATGGCAAGCTACAGTAAGAGAGGGGGAAGATCTTGTGTAATTTAACTGAAAGTTTCTTGTTTATGTTTGCAGAAATTTGTGTTTTACTTGTGACTCACCTGAAATCCTGAGATCCAATAAGAATCAGGTTGGCGTTTGAACGGTAGTCCCCAAGCTCCATTTGGATGGCCATATAACAAAACTGGGCAGACCAGAGGTACCCCATCGATGCTGGAATACATCAAGAACATGACAGAAGTATATTCAATGAAATGATTATTGACGAATATGAGGTTGTTTAGAGATGCATGGTCTTCTGCCAAGTCTTAGTTATTTATCTCTTACCAAGGGCGTCTCCCATCATTTTGACTGAGACATTTTGTATATGAGGAGAGATGCAGTTAGCCAAGATTATGGCCAAATGGGGGCGCCAGTCCCCACATTTCTGGAATGAAGTTATCCCAATGAAGACAGTGAGATATCTTTCATATGTACTCATGTAACACAAAAATACACTCATAGATCACTTAAATAGCAAATACTCACAGAAGCAGCTGATGGAATTTCCCCTAGCTGGACCTGATAGTATGTTTTCATCAGGTCATTGTCATCAAGACTCGTGATGAACCTAAACAGAAAAAAGCACTCATCACTCTTTCTAGTCAAACAGGGTCTATGTGAAAAGCTGTCACCACCTTGTCTTATGATTTCATGGAAGCATCCTTACCTTCTGATGACTGGGCTTAATGAAGCTTTTCTGAAAAAGCTGTCCAGGATGAAAGCATGCTCCCAGTATCCGTTATCAGTAGCAATACTTAGAGCCTCCTACAGCACAATATCATCATGTATTATATTAGTCATACATGCACATAAAACATTAAGTCGGACTCTCGTCTTAATATTTTATATCTGCTCAGTGTGTTTATATCATTTAGTGCAGCATATCTGGAGTAGCACAGCAGGATCTTGCCTTTTTTTTGCCCATAATGAGCAACTTTACAATGTGTTCCCCACAGCTGTCTGGTGCTTTATTTCCATCCAGAGTTTCTTGCAGCAGTACAGTGGCCAGGTCCTTACCAGACACAATCTGGAAAATAGAGTGTTCTGTTGTCAAATACATGAAGAACTTGGGATCTGTCACAAGTATGGTTAATTACATAGAGACACAGTGATGAACCAGTATGGAAACTTGAAATTATTTCATCATTCCTCATCATTCATTCCTCGTATCCCCATCCCCACACGTGTGAGCGTGTGGTTTTTATGTGTATACCCATACAAACAAACACAACATGCTCAATCAACCGGTTACACTAGGAGAGTCACACTTACGCTATAGTTCCTCCACAGCAGACTTAGAATACGCCACACTATCAAAGCTCCTGCTTTATCCTGAAAGGCGTCATCTTTGATGCACCGCTCCAGCTCATTCAGAATGTAGCGGTACACCTCTTTGCTGTCAGTCTCACCCCTGCAATGTGGCAATCATTGTAAAGTATATTAATGTGATTTAATGCTTAAGCATGAATGTAGGCTACTGGTTGTGTGTTGACCATTGTTCTCAAGAACTCACATCACAAGTGGTCCTGGAAATGCCACATTTTCATTCTGGACATCCAACACCAAAGCCTCCTGAAATATGACACAATAGATATTAGAAATATTTGTTTCTAGGTACCATACTGGGAATATACTTGTTTCTGGGTACATGTTATGAAAAGTGTTATTCTTTTAGTAGTGATCAATGTGATCTGAGCATCTCAGCACAAGGTGTCAGAACTTACCAGATGTTCATGCATCTCGTGTTCTTCTTCATCAGAGTCCAGGTAATCACACTAAAGGAGCATACAAATATTTTTAAATCAACAAAATAAAAAAAAACATATTTTTTTTTAATCTGACAATGTTCAGTTACTTAATTAACATCACTGTGGTGAATAGAAAATGGTCTTTAAAAATGTCTGTGGCTGTTTGCCGGACGATGTAGTACGTAATTTGTTGTTTGGACATACTCTGGCAATATAGCACAGCTGAGTATAGATTTAAAGTTACTCTATTTTCTAGGATATGATGGTCAAATACATATTTTATCATTTTCAGTATCTGGTTAAGTTCACAGTGACAAGACGTGTTCCAATAATTACTCCAAATGAAATATGTACTGTATGCTTGTCACATGTGCACGTTACCTCATCTGGTGTTGAGTTGACAATGTTCGTCTGCTCGAAAAATGATCCATATCTATGATCGTACCAAGCCCACCAGGTGTCCTGGGACCTGCCAATAATAAAGTACAGGGCTTCTGAATGTACCTAACAGGTAGTTGTTACTGAAATATATCATTACTGAAATATACTGTATATAACATTACTGAAATATATCATTAAAATGTAATTCATTAGTCTGTGAATCCACATACTCGGTGGAGGCTTCTTCAGGTTTTGCAGGATAGATAGGGTCATTTGCATCAGTCTCGGCCATAGGACTTTCATCCAGCTGACGCTGTGAAGGAACAAAACAAGCTCAGTAAACAGTATTTGAACAAAAATAAATGATGAATGAAGTTATAAATAAAAAATATAAAACCTGGTCATACACCCGGGCCTTGGGTAGGCTGTTAGGAATAGGAACATCTCCCAGCCCCTTAGGGCTGACCTGCAGAGGAGGTTCAGATAAGGGCTGGGTTCCATCCAACCCACAAGTGACCTTCAGTACCCTAAGATTCCTCTCGTCCGAGGGCATTTTCAGGTGTGTCTTGGATGCTGAGTTCCCAGACTCAGAAGTAATGGTGAGAAGGACACTCTGGGTAGAGTGTAAATCTTCCCTATCACTCATGAGAGTACACCTATTATCTGCTGCGTTTGAAATTATATTTGTATACAGACCAAACAAAAACGTAGCTCTCTGTCTAGTCTCTATGCTTTTGAACACTTTCATGTTCACATTCGTTTATATACTTTCAACGTCATAATCGAGCAATGTCATGCATGCGTGACGTTTTGCTCATAAAATTACGTTGTTGTGATTGTTGCTACCCTAGCAACTCAGAACGTTTGATTCGTTTTAACCTGCTAGAATCTGTATCATCATTATCATTGTTTATTCAGGGATCTTTGCAGCAATGCCCTGACTGAGGCTACAATGAATGAATGAATGAATGGATAACTAGAAATCCTTTTCCCCAAGTTTTGATATAGGCTCATAATCATGCTTATAACTTTATTATGCTTATAACTTTATTAAAAAAAACACGCTTGAATTTAATTAGATAATACAAAAAAACTCTCAATTGCCTTTTGACACGTGACATGAAGTGCTATTTGTACTTCCCTTTAAACAAAACAGAAAAGCTAATATATTTCCTCTCATAAGAGTAGACACATGGCAAGAATAATCACCGAAATCAACACACCAACACCAACACTCAAAGTGATCCGACATAAGCAACAAACAACCGTTTTTCATTACTCAAGGTGTTGTGGAATGGATGTAGTTAATTACTCAGATGTACTGTAAGGCACAACATTTGCCTCATTTCGTTTTCGTAAGGGATAGGATTTCGTTACGTCACCAAAACCCAACTGTGTGCTCCATGCATATGCCATTTTCAGACTTCTATGGGTAAACACGAGCGCCATAATGTTCAGGACCATGGATAGCAACATTCAAATTAGCGCGCAGTGACTTCGAAGATGATTGATTTCATTTCTCAAAATCAAGGCATGTTCCAAAGGCTTGGCTCATGGGTGAAGAGCTGAATAACAAATAAAAGGGAAGTTATCTATTTGTATTATTGCATAGGCCTTCAGTTTACTGTGTGTACCGGTCTCCCATCAAACATCAAATAACTATAAATCAAATGTCAAATATAAACAGACAGACAAAAAAACCTGCCTGAGCTAACATTTATGGTCACACCTACCTACTCTTTAAGGGGAAAAGATCTAGGTCCTTAGTTAGGCTTTTTTTTAATGGAAGTTTCTGGTATCACTCTATGCGCTATGGAGGAGCACATGGCCCTTTTGAGATCTGATCGGTATTGTGCCAATTTGCTGGTGTTGTTTCTCAACTGCACAGTTCTGCAACAGGGCCCTTCTCACCTCCAGTGTGCTGTCGAACACCTGCAAGATGCTTTCCAGAATGAGAATGTAAAATCCAAATGTCATTCACATGGGTCTAACATGTTGGACATTCATATGTTTCCGATGATAAAGCCATTTGGTTGGTGAGACCCATGCCAGAGAACCCTTCACCCAACGCAAACCCGTAAATGTAAATGATTGGAATTGTATGGTGGATGACCCAACAAACAAGCTTTTCTCTTTATTCATAAAGAAATGGATCAAGGTTTTTAGGCTAGCATCTATTTCTCATTGGATCCCATTAAGAAAATACAGCAAAAGAAAACGATGCCCAAAATATGAATTGTGCTACATTACACTGCACAAAAAAGCAAACATTAGTTTTTTTGCGGGGGCATATTCATTTTTGGTATTTTTGGTGGCAGTTTGGAATCATACTTAAAGAGGAGTAGGAAAATATGAGGCAGATTTTTGTTATTATTAATATTTATACTATTAATATTTATACTTTATACATAAAACGTGCACACCACACAGTAGAGTAGCTCATAAAGATTTAGTAAAAACAAAAAAAAACTGCTCTCGCATTCTTTCCTTTGTTTTTTATTCACCACGACATTCATAACATTTTATTAATTACATCATCACATTAAATAATAACACAGGTTTCTGTGTCAATGTGTTATATACAACTGAGCAGGGAAACATTTTACACTCTTAACACTCTTTACACATTGTATGACTGATGGTTTTTTACATAATTGTACTCCCACGTCGGGTCCATAGCAATGTTAGAACATGTAACAATAAAATGGTTTGGAATGGATTCTATATACATTTCTAAGATGTTTCTGGGAATACAAACAAGCTGGACTAAGACTGCGAGTTGATTGTGGCTGATACTGTTGAACCCAAATTTGTAATTTGCTGCATGGTCCATGATAAGATCTAAACGCTGTGAGTAGATCAGTGTTATCCGTTTGGATTGTTCATAAATGCTGGGTGAAGAAAGACGGCTGCATGTAACCAGTTGGCAAGAAAGGATGCAAAAGCCCTCCAGAGGCGGAAAGCGGGACTACACCAGCCGAGTGTAATGCCATAGTTGTGGAGTTGAAAGAAGGGAAAGTTTGGTACGCGTTTACACTGGAGCAAGAACTCGAACTGACACCTGATAGAGCATTTGGCCCGGTTGGCATTGTGCTGTCCGCTCCAGGATTTTGCTTTTTCCACTTGGTCCTGCGGTTTTGGAACCAGATTTTAACTTGCGTTTCCGTCAGGCTGAGAGACAGTGCGAGATTGAGCCTCTCACAGACGGACAGATAGCGCGTGGTTCGAAACTTGTTTTCCAGAGCTACCAGCTGTTCGTACGTGAAGGCTGTACGTGCGCGCCTCGGTTTTGCACAGCCATGGTCCGTGCGGCGGCGCTTGAGTCGTCTCGTGTCATTTGCGGCCGTAGTCTCGCAACCGCTCCCGCTGCTGTTGCTGTCCGCATCTTCGTGCTCTTCACTCAAGGGACACTCTTGCTGGTACGTCACGGGCGTTACGAGCCTTTCTGTGGCGGGTGAACCCAGAATGGACTTGGGAGACGAAACTGATTGAGTTGTTGGCCTACAGGTTGTTGAGTTTTGCCTGTCTGTGTATTCCTCCTTGGCGCTGCCAGTGTCATCTGTGAAAGAAAGAAACATCACCACAAGGGTCATTAGTTTCAGGTTTGAATACACGCAAAAGGGGTTGTAGACTTAAAGGCCTTTTATGCGCAATGTGATGCATACGGGTTCGGGGCAGCTCTTGCTGAATTCCTGTAGCCTATATAGCGTGTACATATCCGATACAATATATATTTTTCTCCTCCAACCGTTTTATATAAATGGTAGTTGTGTTGTTGTTGTTGTTACAAGGCAGTAATAACAATAAGGTACCAATCAAAGAGTTTTTATCCATGTATCTCACCACCGGTTGAAATACGCCGTCTTGGTTTAATTTTAGGAATTTGAAATATCCTTAAACCGCTGAAGACTTCTGCAGTGATGGAAGCCTGGAGTTCTATGTGTGGAACGAGTCATGGTTCACTGGGGGACTAGGTGGATTGGACTCTAATCCCTAAATAATTTATAAATCACAAATCGCTTCAAATGTCATGTTGCGGAAAGAAATCCCGCTTAAATCCAGCTCTACCATCTAGCCATGACGTGCTAATGGAGTTTCATATTTGTCGGAGGATCGATAAATGTCATCTATTTAAGGGGAAGTTTTAATCGAACGATATTTGGGATCAGACATGGAAGGGGTTTGGAGTTTGTACCTGCAAGGTGCTGGAGGGAGATATGCAGGATGCAGTAATGGGATATCGATCAAAGTGAGCACAGGCATCCTCAATGGGACGATTTAAACAATTATCTGCCCCGACCGTCCCAGTGCCAATCACAGACCTGGCCCCGGTAGAGGCGCATTGTGAGTCTCTTTGGAGGGAAGACAGCCTTGGAAATTAAAGCAAGGTCATAAATAGAACGTTTAAAGTCCAATTTGGCTTTTTAGAGAACATGCTTTAAAAGTATGTTTTGCCTTCCTTATATGTACGTTCAAAATGTTAGTAACCTAACTCTTGAAACACGTAGCTCTGCTTTAGATTATAGGTTTAAATATTGGAAAAGCTAAAAAATAACATTAAAGCAGGCTATTCAACTAGTGTTTAGAAACTTTTGGGTATCATTTCAAAATGAAAAAAAGGTGTGTCAGGTATGTCCATTAAAGCTGGATTTGTCATTCTGATAGAAAGAAGGATGCTACAGACTGCATTTAGGTTAAAGGAAGATATCACTTACCCGCATGCTTCCCAGACAGTGATGATTCTCCTGTGTCATTTTGATCTCTAAAGACGTGCGCTCCACAACTTTCGAGGCTTTGGTTGTAAACGGCCTTAACCGTTTTATGTTCGTCATCATTTCTCCTGGTGAATTTCATCGGATCCAAAATATCACTGATTGAAAACGAGATCCTGTGGCTGTGGCTGTGGGTCGATTTGACCCCCGACTCCTGACACTCCAACATCCCGAGCGAATGGCTTCAGCTTGAGCCAAAGTAACCTGTTAAGCGAAAGCCAACTTCAGCTCTTGTACACTTGCAACCAGTCTGTATACCAAGAGGTAGGAGCTCGCCCTCCTTGATCTAGCCACGCGGTGAAGCTTGGTGTAGGTGGTCTGTCTGGGATTTTAAATGAGATCTGGTATTTGACAGACGGACCAGGTACAGAGTCTTGCCCAGTAGTCGGAGGAGAGAGTGACTCTGAAATGCTGTTACACCGCTCTCTCATCCGGTCGATTCGAAGAGACGCGGTCTCTGTTGCCCACGTGATAGACAAACCAACCATTAACGTTTAACGCGATCCCTCTTAATTGGCTTAAACCGTGCGCCACTTAACGCTGTCATAATTAAAATCAATAACAATTGTGTGTGTGTTCGCGTGCGTGCATGTGTTTGAATGAGAGCAAGAGAGAGCGCACTTTTGTTACATTTCACGTGAATGATTATCGCATTGATATTGCATCAGTTATTCAGTAGAATAAAATGTTACATTTTCTACTCAGCAATAAAACATGAAGTTTATGGTTATGGCTGTGGAGACATTATTACAATCCCTGGGAATGAACATCGATTTTTTTTAAAAGTATGCAACGCTTTACCACGCTTCTTGTCACTCTGTATTGACAAGTTGTATCGATTCATATTAAAACGCGCTTTAATTAATTAACTGACCATTAACATTTAAAAAAAAAATCTGAAATGGCAAAGCTGAATGGTGTTAAGGAGATAACCCATAAGGAGATAACCCATTTGGTTGCATATGCGCCATAACATAGAAAAGAAAAATAAGTATGCATTTCAAACACTCTCTCAAGGCTACCTGGCGGAGCGACCAACGGAAACAGCCAAAACTGATGATAGCCACTTTGGGTCTATTTTTTTTTCTTGTGTGTGTTTTTTTGTATCCTAGAACCAAGTTATTAAATAAAGAGGGTTTATCCAATTTTGGCTGTCTCGTTACTTAAGATAGCGCAGCACGTGCCATATGACTGTCATAGATTTAAAAATCAATCTCTATTATCGCAATTATCTTGGATTCGTCCGAGCAGCAGGGCATTCACGGGCCCTGACAGTGGATGATGACCGAGAGCAGGCTCTGGATCAATACACTCTGCGGGTGTCCGTCACTGATAAACCCGAGCAACCGCGCGCATCACCAGTGGAGAGGCAACAGACGTTGCGCTATTAATGATATCGTTTGATTGAACCGTTCAGTTTGCACCATTATTTAATTTACAGACATAAAAAAATGAGTGTTCGTATGTGGTTTATCATACTTTGGTTTGAAACTAATAATAACAAATTGGATTTTTAATACTGTAAAGTATTCACACTTTCATTCATACGAGGGCACTTATCTCAAGATTCCTGTTGTATATCTCTGACAGTGGCGCCCTCACCTGTACGCAAAATACGCACACGGAATGGTGCGTACCCTGGCAGTGACACAGGGCGAGCTGGCAGTTTTGTCTTGATTAGTAGTATATTGAAGACAGTAGTGCATAAGCGAAATGTATTAACGTGAAAGTAAATTGAAATCATGTCGAAATGTTTAAAAATACAATAAGAAAGTGATAAACTTTTAAATGCAAAAAAAAAAAAAAAAACATACAACCAAACCAAAAACAAGCAGGTCAGTGAATGTTTAATGATTCTGCTGCTGAGTCTACATGAGAACAGACTTGCACTGTGGTAAAAGTTGTACCCACTTGTCCTCACCTGTTTGATGTGCAAATGTGGACAGACAGAGCCAAACTCAAGTTTACACAGTCTTTAACAATGTCCCAGACTTCTCAAAAGGCCCAGCCGAGCACCGTTTCCTGCTCTAGACGTTCCTCTTTATGCGTGCATGCTCTTGTTTATTGTTCTGTTTCGTTTGTTGGTTCGGGGAAGGCTGGCCACCATGTAAGATCCATGACATGACCATGCAGTTCAAACAACAGCTCTAACTGCTGGCCTTGCTTCGCCCAGGGCCTGTTTGTCTGCCATTAGCATGTGTAAAGGGATCGGGTAAGGGCTGTAACCAGGCTCATCCTCCATAAGAAAGGGTGCCTCTCTGCTCTCTCTCTCTCTCGCAGGAAGTTTACAACTTCCTACCCAGCGGTGGGTGCCCAACGGTGGAAACGCTGCAGCTGCTAGCAGGAGGCCACAAAGGCACCAGGCCCCGGGGACAAAGGGGAGGGATGAGGCAGGACCTGTACTAGAGGTAGGAGGTGCAGAGGGTGGAGTGGTGTGTGTGTGTATGGGGGGTTGCAAAAAGAGAACCCCAGCAAGGGAAATCAGAGGCACAGTCAGAGACCCCTGTAATGTTGTTTAAGTGGGTTGGTGTGTGTGTGTGGGTTGGTGTGTGTGTGTGTGTGTATTCTTGGCGGCGACCCCAAGCCCTCCCCATTCAACAGCCATAAAGTCATCAGCACTCAGAGTCACCTGCCTCAGTCTGCTAAATGTCAGATAATTTGTGTAAAGGCCCAGAGTCTCGTCATTGGGTGGGATGCCTATTTGGGTTCTAGCGGGTGTGGGCCTTTGTGTCTCTGTGTCCTCACAGTAGTTCTGGCCCAGAGTGCTTTGGACACAAAAGGACCTGTGTGCTTAAGGCACCAGCTTTATTGTGGAGATGCTTCAAAGACAATGCTCGCTGCATGCATTTTTAAGCACTGTTTACAGACAGCGGTGCAGAACATTTTGATGCAGCACAAATGTGACCCCCCGGCCCCCCAAATACATAGAGCACAGGAACCACAGTGACAATGTACTGTTGGGCAAACACAGAACAGGTGTGGGAGATTCTGTCATGCAAAGAGCTATCCAACAGACCTCCACAGCGGCGTGGTTGTAACAATGTCTTCTTTTGTGCAGGTTAGGTTGTTCCTGAAGACATGATTTACAAGTGTAGTTGTTTGAGGAGACGTGTGTGTAATTTAATCACTCCTCCCAGTTGTCATGTATTACAGAGACACGGCTGACATCGGCTGTTTGATATAACCGCCTACCTTCCAGCAGCCACACACACACACACACACACACACACACACACACACACTCACACACACACACACACACACACACACACACACACACACACACACACACACACACACACACACACACACACACACACACACACACACACACACACACACACACACACACATCCCTTCCAGCAGGCAGGTGGTTAGATTTGGCTGCTGCTGGCAGATACCTGCTGGATGTTGGGATTCAATGGTTAGTGTTTGTTTGTCATCTGGCACATTCCAATAGTGCAGACCAGTCCAATCAGTGCACCTTTCCTTTGAGACTCCTCCGGTTCCAGCACAGCGCTGCGGAGGTGAGATGATGTTCCAGCCTGGCGAGGTGCGGTGCTGCGCGGTGCGGTACGACCGGGCGAGGCACAAGGTCAGTGATGTTGTGGGTAATTGCAGTGACGGCCGTACCTGTCGGGGTACGTGGGGCGGGCGGGGCAGTTAATGAAGGCTGGGCGGCGGAGCGCGGGATGGCTGAGTGCGCGGGGCAGATGCTGACAGGCAGCAGATGTGTGGAGCCCAGGGGTGATTTGTTAAAGGGCCACTTCAGCAGAGGTGAAAGAGAGGAGGGGGAGGGAGGGAGGGGGGTGGCCATTATGCCAAAGGGGACACTGTCATTCACTCAGTCACAGGCATCATCTGGCCTGTCCCACAATCTCTGCCCTACACACACACACACACACACACACATATACAAACAGACATCCTCAGAATAAACACACACAGGTGCGAACGCACGCACGGACACACGCACACAGACACACATTATCTTCTTTTCTTTTCTCCATATCCAAAGTGTAAAAGGTCATTTCACACAAATGACACTTCTAAGATGTAGACGCAATGCAGCGTTTATGGTACTGTCACAGTACCAGCCCAGCAAATGACTAACAACACAATTACTACAAACTCCCTACGTGCTTTACCTGTACATGTATGTAGTCCTGTGAGTCCCATTGAAGCTATAGGGCCTTAGCTCAGAAAATACATTCTCAGTGTCCAGAATTAAAGTGTTGTAATATAATACTAAGATACCAGGTCAGGATCTCCAGGAGCCCAAAACACACTCAAACCAGAAACATGACTGACTGGTCATGAGAAAGTGGTCAGTGGGTTCAATGCGAAGATGATCCTGTGAGAACATAGATATGTTCACTTAAACTGTACATGGTCTCCCAAAGGACCAAAGTGGCTCATTCTCTCATCTGTTCTGATTCTCTTAGGCTGTCAGACACCGTGTCTCAGAATAGGCCCAGGTTACCAACACCCTTGCGTGTGTACTATATGTGTGCAAAGAGCCAGGCCATGAATACTCAGCTATCTTACCTGTGTTTGTCAGTAGAGGAGTCGACCTCAGCCAGAGAGATTGGATTTCTATTGGCTGCTGTCATGTGGAGACCCAAGCCCTCGCTGATGGCTGCCAGCAGGTGTGTCCTCCTGCATGTAACTGAATGGATGTGCTTTCGCTGGAGTTCACTGGCCCAGGCCTTGAGGTTAGCTTAGCGCTAATGCAGGGGAACAGCATGTATTTAGTATTAATGGCCCAGTCACAGCTATTGGGATGCCTTTCTCCCAGGGGGTTTACCAGAGGGACCACTCAGTCACTCTCAAGGTGAGAAATGTGCATCTTTATTCAATTAAGCAGATTTATCCTCATTGAACCAATGTAATCAGGGTGGCGCAAAACAGCAAGAAAACCATACAGTTCGATCGCAGCATTTACAACCAAACCACAAATCTTGTTAATATGGATAGTAACATAAGAATAACAGTATAGGTAATGGCAGCACGCACACACACACATACACACACCAACACATGCACAGACAAACTCACACTCACACACACACACAAACACACTCACACTCTCTCACACACACACACACACACACACACGCACGCACGCACGCACGCACGCACGCACGCACGCACGCACGCACGCACGCACGCACGCACACACACACACACACACACTCACACTCACACACACACACACACACACACACACACACACACACTCACACTCACACTCACACTCACACTCACACACACACATACACATACACTATATAGGTATCATCAGTGGCTTTATGTTGCTGTCTAGGAGTATGTATGCGCTGGCAGATGCGTGGAGCTGTCAGTCAATGCAGCCGTGGAGCCTCCATTGTTCTCAGAAGGTCGCGTCATCGCTCATTAGCGGCTAACGACTCCCCCGCCGCCTCCCTGCACCTCCTTCCCTCGATTGGCCCGTTAAATAACGAGTGCCTCTCACGCTCCGCGCCCTCGCCAATGAAGATGTATTCCGCACGTGGCGGCGAGAGCTATTAGTTACATTATTTAAATGGGCCCGTTTAAAACCAGGAGAGGCTGACTTCACGAAGGGCAATTAAGTGCTAACCATAATTGATAATTCATACTGATCTCAATTAGCTTATATAAATAGTGTGTCTGGGATGAATGGCTGCCGCTGTGGGCCTGTGTGTGTGTGAGTGTGTGTGTGTGTGTGTGTGTGTGTATGTGCATGTGTGCGCGTATCTAGTTCCAAGGCAGAAATAGCTTAGGCATAACACACTCTGAGGAAAGGAGGGAAAGTAAACTATATTCACCTTTACTGTACTTTCATTGTTAAGTTGTGTGTGTGGGCAGGTGGGGGGGGGGGGGGGGAGATACACACGCGCACACACACACACACACATACACATACAGCATCTCCACTCTAAAGCTTTGTATACGTGTGTCCTTGTTGGTTTTGTGCCAGTGACTCTCCTAATCATGAGTGGAGGTGTTATCTCTGGGTAAACGACTGCCTCAGCCAGGAGCTGGGGTCACATTCTTTGTACACAATCACAATCCTTCGCCCTTTTCCCCTGACTGAGCATTACCTTAATGTAGAGTACACTAAATGCTCTCCGACATATAACAGCAGAGGACCCCATATACAAAAGGACATCATGAAGTTTGGAGAGAAGAAATGAAAAGTATATATGTTTTACGCAAACATTTGTACATGTGTGTGTTTGTATCTCGTATCATGAATGTGTGCATACACTTTTGAACATTGCAACCACAAGGCAAACTTTAGAGTGTATTGACTGCATTGCCAATGCACTTTGGCATATCATATTGCAACAGTTTGGTATGTTAACAATCTGTAATATTGGTATGTACTGAATTCTGACCAGTCTGGTACAATTCTGGTAATGGTATGTGCTGTATGGAATTAGTATGAGCACTGAATCCGGCCTGCAGCCTGGACCCTGTGCCTGTGGTCTGTAAGCTCCATAGTAATTGGTATATTGCCATACAGAGTGCTGCATCAGTGAAGGCGCTCTGATCAATAAAGTCTTCATCTGCTGTTTCCCCTGCGATTCCCCTCATCTCCACTCTAATTGTTTCCTTCATCGTACAGGATCTGCACTAGAAGTGTGTGTGTGTATGTGTGTGTGTGTGTGTGTGTGTGTGTGTGTGTGTGTGTGTGAGTGTGAGTGTGTGTGTGTGTGTGTGTGTGTGTGTGTGTGTGTGTGTGTGTGTGTGTGTGTGTGTGTGTGTGTGTGCAAGACAGAGAGACAGAGAGGGAGGGACAGCCATTAGACTCAGTGAACCAATGCATTTTTAGACCATGTTCACTGGTGTGTGTGTGTGTGTGTGTGTGTGTGTGTGTGTGTGTGTGTGTGTGTGTGTGTGTGTGTGTATGGGTGTGTTTGTGTGTGTGTGTGTGTGTGTGTGTGTGTGTGTGTGTGTGTGTGTGTGTGTGTGTGTGTGTGTGTGTGTGTGTATGCACTTATGTTTCTCAAGGTCTAATGGCACATAAGTGAACTTCAGATAATGTCCAGGACCTTGATGTTCCCACTTTTGGACTGTTGGATTATTGTTGCAGCTTAGTGATAACTCAACAATTCAACTATTTGTCCATCTATTCACCTATCCTTTCATCTTCCAAGGGACAT
The DNA here is from genome assembly GCF_963457725.1 of Sprattus sprattus. Lineage (NCBI taxonomy): Eukaryota > Metazoa > Chordata > Actinopteri > Clupeiformes > Clupeidae > Sprattus > Sprattus sprattus. The sequence goes on along the minus strand of NC_137910.1, from coordinate 20,045,491 downwards.
GGACCTCTTACTCCTAGAGGAGGGGTACGGGATCAGTGAAATGCACTCCCCCTATAAAGAGACAATCACACAACGAGGGATTTCACCATGACCTTCATCCCCCATTCCTTTTATCTATGATTCCCACAACAACAAAAAAAACACCCACACAAGCACACCCACACACACACACACACACACACACACACACACACACACAAACACACACACATATATGTATATACACAGAGAAACACACATATGAACACACTTGCAGACAGATACACATAAACATACACACACTGACAGAGACACACACATAAACACATAAACACACACACACACACACACACACACACACACACACACACACAGACACATACACACACACACACACACACACACACACACACACACACACACACACACACACACACACACACATAAACACATAATCACACACACACACACAAATGATAGGGGAGTAATTGGCCCTCCTTTTAGTGATTATTGCCCTTCACTGGTAGTAAATCAGAGTGGTCGTTTCCCCTAGGGGCAGAGCGGCCGGCACCATATGCCTCTCAGCCACAGGATGGTCTTTGCAAGCATCAGTACACAAAAACATGCCTCCACAGCGATGGCCATCACTCTATTGCTCTCTCTACACACACACACATACACACACAACATATGTGGTGTGATCTGCCAGTTATGAACTCATAACACACACCACAATCAGCTGTACAGACATACACATCACCTCCTCACACACAAACACCACCTCAAAACTCACTCAGATCACCCCACCCCCACATAGACATTCATACACACACGAATGCACACATACACACTCATAAACACGAACACATTCACAGTCAATAATCTACTCTCTCTCTGTTGAAAAGGTCAGGTGAAATATCTCCGTGGGCATGGTGTCTGTTGGCTGTTGGTAGGCATTTGATTGTCTGAGTCTTTAGCCCTTAACTGTCCCATAATTCTTGTGCCATAACACATATGATGTCGAGAAATGTGAGAACAGTTAGTCTGAGATCAAGGTGAACAAGGTTATGCTGCCATGCCAACTCTCATGAACTCTAAATCTTTGTCAGAGAATCAAACTCCCTAAATCTCTCAACCTCAATCTCTCAGCACTAGTGGAGAGACAGACACACACAAGGTTGGCAGAGTGTAAGAGAGAAAGTGAGAGAGACCGAGAGCTACATCTGGCTTTGGGAAATGGGACTACATTGATTGCCATATCTCTTATGGTTTATATTCTTAAGGCCTAATTATCGATAACACTTACAAAAGCCATCAAACTTTCCCCATAAACTTATGGAAATCTGCTGTCACTAGGATCCCAGTCACGCGCTGTGTTGTTCCAGAATTTTGACAAATGGTGCCATGTTTAGGAAATGAGATTCGCGGTTGTTCGCCATCAGGAGTCACTCGTCTTCACTGCTGAGACCCATACATCGTGCAGAAATGATTTTTATCGACATTTCCCATTACTGAACTCTTCCCAGTTATAGCCGCGGTCATAAAAAACCGAGGCCAGATGATAAACGATGACGGTTCTATGTTGTATGAAAAGATCAGTTGTCACACGGCGTGAATGATTCCCGTGTCTGGTCATGGTGTCGTTAGGCGCTCGACTGGTCACCATGGTTCCTGCTCGCTCTACGTCTTTTTCATCCTCTTTCTCAGTCTAGTAAGTGATGGATGTCGGGGGTGGAACAGAGGTCGGCCCGAACAAGCAGTATCTGCAGCTTTACAGAAAGACCAGTAGAGGGAAGTATGGCACTATTGTCAGATATTTCATTCTATACATAAGGCGACGAGGACCAAGTTCAAGACATAGCCTATCTGAAGAAATATCTTACGCCTGGTGAAAATTTAAGATTCTCGTTACAAGTGTCTGGGCGTCAGTTTATAAAGTGTAATCCTGCAACGACAATTCTTGAGGAATAAATCAAGTAGCCTAAAGAAGTTTCCGTAAAGACGTTTATATCAGCCCCTAAGAGGGTAAATAACCTTTCGTTCCACGAGGTAGTATTTTACTATATTAGTCTATCGTATGTTAGATTGGGATGTTTGAAAGACTTTCTGTAGACGATTAAACTTTCAAACAGAGATTAGCCCTGTCTATCGAGTCACAATTCATGGTAATCTACGGTGGATTGTGCCGGAACCCTATGGACACCGCCCCCGCGTGGTGACAGGGGCAAGCCCTTGAGTATTTGACCTCGTGTCTAAGGTTCTCTCCATGCTTTTTGGTCGAGTGTTATTTGTATGAGACGATTCCAAATATTTACCTATAGTTAGATAGTCCAAAGAAACCAATCTATCAATGCATAAGCCTTGAAACAAAATGTGATATGTGAGTGTGCAAAAATGGACCATTCATCTTATTAAATAGCCTGTAAAGATAGTTAGGCTACAATCTCTCTCTCTCTCTCGCTCACTCCGTCTCCCTAGTTTGCAGAAACCAGAAACAGCTGACACAAACAGAATTAATTGGTTTATAAAGAGTAAGCCATGTGGACATACAGCTAGACACACTATCCTACATGCCATCAGTTTGGGAATATGTTCATCAATAACTAAATAGAATAGCTAAATGTGCTGTCCAAATGATGGGTCTCGATCTGTATTGATCTCTTTTAATCATTTCCATCAACCAAGACATGCTCTGTTTATCATCAGTCATGATCTGTCAGCCTATATACCATCCATCAGTTCCTGTCTTAGTCTTCATCAGAACCTTAAATGTATAATGAGTGGCGCATTGTGCGAGAGAAGCAGTGACTTCCTTAGAGTATTTTATGCTAATAGTGCAGTTGTTTCCTGTGATCTGTGACTGAGCATTCAACCCCAAGGGTGTTCAGTCTGATGTTTACTCGGCCTGATCAGCTGGTCCTCACTCTTTGTGCTAATCCCAGTGCTCCAGGCTTCTTCTCACATGCGGACACGTACACTTAAAGATACACAAAAACTTACACACACACACACACACACACACACACACACACACACACACACACATATATACACACAGAGAGAAACACACACACACACACACGCACACACACACACATACACACACACACCCCTATTTGAAGATACACAGGATGTTATATATTACATCTGAAAACATTTAGATGACCTAGATGTGACCTTAAAAGTAGCTCTCCTAGCTACCGAGAAACAAGATCCCTAATTAACAACCATAGACGAGTCGCCTCGACGACATCCCAGAAGACCAGAGCCCACATGTTGTGAGAGACACAAACAACCCTGTTAAAGGGCAGGGACCGGAGGACTGTATTTTCCTGGTATCTTCTCAGCTGCATCTGTTAGTCCCTTGTGAAAGAATGAGATAAAAAACAAACAGAAGTAGGACATGCTCCTACATAGCCTCTAGAGAAAACAGCTACATCAACAAAAATAAACACACTAATTCACACTCACAGGCGCACGCACACACACAGTAAACATTCACCAACGCACACACAGACACACACACACACACACAAGCACTCATGCACTCACGCACTTACACACACAAACTCTAAATACTATAAAAAGACAAGCTTTGCTACAGAACCCCACGGGATCAAGCTTACGCTCATCCTATAAGATATCTGACACACCACGTTTCCATGTGCTTGGTTCAGGTGAAGTTGTTGTATGTGATGGCTTTTGTTGTTATAATAACCAAAAACTCTATAATTACTGCAAACCACAATCACTTACACACACATGCAGGAGAACGCCTTTTTCAGAACTGTCCCAGTCTGTTTCAAACATGCATAGCAGGTGAATGATTGATGATGCCTTTGTGCAAATGAATCACTCCCACAGACATGCAGTTATAAGTTGAAAATCTCAGGAATGAACGAGGCCTGTTCTTCCTCTGAAAAAAAAAAACTCAGCAACACACACAACCACTCAACAGGAAACACCTTATCAGGTCGCAAGTTGGTTTCCCTTTCATGGTTTTATTGTAACACTCAGCAACACTTGGCAACAATGTACAACAACAGCCATGCCATTAAAGCAACTTTGAAGTTGAACTTACATACAGAGTAGCAACTTGTGTTGGAATGCTGGCAGAGAGAGTTTAACTCCACCCTATGATTGGATGGCGTTTACGGAAACTCACTAGACACCATTAAACCCAATCTTAACTGGTGTTGACAGTGTTGGGTGTGATAAGACAGAGCTCAGGCTCAAGCACTTTCAGATCAAAAGCCAAGTATTTTAGAATTATTATTATTGTTGATATCATCTCATTGTCATCATCATCATCAAAACAAAATTATGGAGATGTTCACTTTATGTGTCATCTTGTTTATGTGAGTGTGAGTGAGAAAACACTCATACACACATACACACATTTCACACACCCACGCACATTGGAATCTGAAAGTACATCTAGCTGACCACACCTGCCATTTGAAGATTAACATCCACTGAAAACGTCATGTCTCCAGCACCATGTCACCTGACACTTAACAAGTGGAGGCGTCTGCACGTTGTCTATGTGTGTGAAACTCAAGTCAAATGTTCTCAAACAAAGACTCTTCCTTCTTTTCTTCTCTGAAGGCCTGGTTTCTCAGCCTGGCTAGGCAGGATGTGACGGAGGTCCCACCTTTTCATGCTGAAGCCCGCACCTGTTCTGTAACTCAGGAGATAAGCCTACTCCAAATCCTCCCTTTTCTGTGGACTTTGTGTGTCTCGCTCACCAAGTGCTCTGAGGAGTCTAGCCATCCTGTGTAATGTTAGAAGAGTCAGAGGATTAACATATATCTGTCAGTCAATGCATTAGCACTCCATACATCAGTAAGACGTACATCAGGCGTGACGATTCATCGCCTAACATTATGCTTCTGTGTGCTATGTGATAACAGCCTAGAGGAGACAACCTTTTGAATTAGCAGATTTATATTTATACACACACACAGAGATGGGCAAAAATACATCAAAATGTATTTTGATACAAAATACAAAATACCTCTCAAATAATGTATCAAAATAAAATACAAAATACTGTTGCCAGAAAATGTAACAAAATACAATACATGTATTTTGTATTTTTAAAATACAGGAAATACTTTTTCCGAATTTTCAGTTTTCTCACAATTTGGTATAGCCGAAAAATTCAGGTTTGGGCTATTCAGTACCGTAACGTAGTAACCACGGGGCCTGATGCAGGCTATTATGACAGGCCCATGTCAGTGGTTCCGTATCCTTTTTTTCATGTTTGTAACCGCCGCCACAGGGCACTCATTGCAATCTCTATGGCTTCCGGGAGGGCTTTCGTCATACGTAATTGCCAGGTAAAGACTTGGACGCGATCTGGCACTCCGCGCCTGGGCGAGACTCTCCACTTTGTGAATGAGGCGCGCCTCACCTAGGACGCGATCTGGCACTCCGCGCCGATGAGACTCTTTTTAAAGATCTTAGCCTACTATAAATCTGGTTGAGACTCTTACTAAAGATCTTACTCATTCTCACAGAGACAAAACAATACACGTAGCCTACTATAAACGTTGTTGAGATTTGTATTAAGTTGAAAGTCTGTAACAAAACAGAGACAAATAGCTACACGTCAAGCAATGTCATTTATTTCCTAAAATACGTTTTACGAATCCAACTTATATTACCACTGCACACTCACAACCTTACAGATAACGTATAGAAGTTGTACTAGCATTTGTATTCAAAGTTTACACTTTAATCTACCACAGTACTCACCGTTTAACAATACAACTTCCACAAGTTACAGATTATCTTTGACAACATTGGCGCCCACATGTGATTGACAACACTGGCGCACACATGTGACATCACACAGATAAATGACCGTGTAGCTATTTGTTTTGTCTCTGTGAGAATGAGTAAGATCTTTAGTAAGAGTCTCAACAATGTTTATAGTAGGCCAAGATCTTTAATAAGAGTCTCATGTGCGCCCGGGCCCCTGCCTCTATGCAATGCGGCGCGGAGTGCCAGATCGCGTCCTAGGTGAGGCGCGCCTCATTCAAAAAGTAGAGCGTCTCGCCCAGGCGCGGAGTGCCAGATCGGGTCCCGGACCTTAGCTCTAATTGCGTATAAGGACATCACACGGCTTTCATCAAGTCACATTGTGTCAAGATGGCTAACGTTCAGTGCAACAACTCGATTCGCTCTTTGAAAGAACCTCCTTTAAGTCGGTGTACTAATGAAGATAAATTGACAAGGATCAAGACAGCTTTCTAAGTTTTCGACCACAACCCTGTTTTGTGAAAAAAAATTGATTTAAAGCCCCATTATGCAACAATTATACTTCAGAATTAGGGTTAGGATAAGCAGTTTAACCCTAAAATAACAGCTTAAAAAAAATTGGGGCGCTACAATGACTTTTAATATGGAGAATCGCCCCCGTGCCATTACCATACCAGGGTCCATAGGCATATAACTGCGTTCTGTAGTTTTGCCTGCCGCAGCCCGCCGGCCTGACTTGTTTACTTTCTGCCGATCTAGTAAGTATCTTATTTGACGTCTTGCTTTGTCTTGTGTTGCACTTGCTTGATGTTTGACTGTGTAAGGACAGTCGTTGAGTAACTAGTTTGTCATAATGTCAAAGTCAAAGTCAAATGTTCAAGAGATTTTGTTAGTTTTAGCTGTTAGCATACCTTATGCGAATAGCTATTGATCCGTTGTGCTGCTTTAACATGAGCGTCAATGAGAGGGATCTGGGGTGATTTCCATAAGAAGCAACACTTTTGGCAAATTGACTGATTCGACAATGACATTCACATGAGGCAGATCAGATGGTCTCGTGGTAGAATCCGCCAGAAAAAAAATCTCCTGCTTAAACACTGGAGAAAGTAATTTGAGTATTTTAAATACAAAATTACTCCACCCTAAAGTATTTTGTTACAAATTACATTTGATTTTTTATCGGCCCTATCAAATACAAATTACAAAATACTCAAAAGCAAATTAACTAGTATTTCAAATACAAGTAATTGAAATACTGCCCATCTCTGCACACACACACACACACACACACACATACACACACACACATTCCAATGACATTGTTGTGAATTGGGGGGTGACTGATCTGCTTCCTGAGAACACAGAGGCTCACATACATACACACGTCTTCGTTTTTCCACAGAACCACAGACTGCTAATTTCAGCTCTGACCACTCTTGACAAAATGCAAATGCTAGTTCTTTTGTGTTTCGAATCTAAGAGCAAAAAAAAGGGAGAACAGAGAGAGAGCACATGTTTGTACTTTCACACTTGAATGGCATACACACACACACAGGCACATGCACTCACCCACACACACACACACGCACGCACACACACGCACACACACGCACACACATGCACGCACACACACGCACAAACATGCACACGCACACACACAGACGTATGCAAACACACACACACACACACACACAAAGAGGAATGTGCATTTAGATGTCAGCAAGTTCAGGGGTGTGGAGTATAGATGTGTGTCCTCAGTGGCACTAGACCTGCTTGCCTATGGGCCTCATGCTACCATAAACAAAGTAAGAGACTTGTCTGAGACAGAAATACACAGTATCATCAGCACGTTGTTATGACTGTCTGACACAGGCCACTATGATCTGCCTGCTGACACCTAAGACAAATGACAAGCAAATAACAGCCACAGACATGCAGACAGTGTTTTGTCTGCAGAGAAAGTAGGTCTTTAGAATGCGTTCTTGCCGAACCTGTTCAGGCGGGAGTGGGCAGTGCTTATACGCCTGTAGATTCAGTTTCGGAGTACCTATAGTATAGTATGGGTGTGTCTGTATAAACACTTAGACCGTATGTGATGGCTTAGTTTAACAGAACAGTACTCAAGCATGTGTCTGTGTGTGTATCTGCGCTTGTGTGTGTGTGTGTATCTGTGCTTGTGTGTGTGTGTGTGTGTGTGTGTGTGTGTGTGTGTGTGAGAGAAAGAGAGAGAGAGAGAGAGAGACAGTATGTATGTATATTATATTAATTGGTGAACATAAGTGGCTGTCATCATCCAGTAATGTTATGTAACATGCACAACCTCATGGGAGCAGGCAGGAAGAGGCTCTGTGTTCTCAGGAAGCAGCTCAGTCACCCCCCAACTCACGACTGTCAATCACAGCACGTGCGTGTCATTGGATATCATCTCTTCAAAGTATCCACACACACCCTCTTCATATGGGTTGAATGTGCAGGCATACATGCATGTGAGTACCCCTTCATCATACACACACACATACAGACACGCAAGCGCGCACACACACACACACACACACACACACACACACACACACACACACACACATACACACACACACACACACACACATACACACACACACACACACACACAAACACACACACACACACACACACACTGCACTCAGAAAGAACGTGCAAGATCGAACTCAGAGCTCAGGGCTCTTTGTCCTGGTTCACATGTGTTTTGCATTACCTGGGTCCAAGTTACGCAGTCACATGCAGGTTATCTTAAACGAAAACACTGGGACTAAAACCCAATCGAGAGAGAATTAGGAGTAATGCTGACAAGGAAAAGTAAACCTAGCCAGTCTGGAAATGATAAAAGAGAGAGAAAGAGAGAAAGAGATAGAAAGGGAGAGAGAGAGAGAGAGAGAGAGGCATGTATACCTCATGCTGAACTCCTCATGCACAATGACTTACACCTAATATACCAGTCATTTCTCATGACTGAGTAGCTGCCAAATAGGGAGCCCCTCGTCTCAGTACGAACACGCAATTAGAGGCCTGTAGCCTGTGCTGTTAAAAGCTGCGCATGTTCCATGCCCTGCGCTGTGGAAAGTTGTAGCCGACATCGATAGTCCCACTTCCCTAATCCTGGGTTATCAGGGCCTGGCCCTGCCCTGTGACTGTTACAAAGAAGCTGCTTTCCTTTCATACCCCAGTGAATGGATCTCTAGGGCTGTCTGTCTGTGCCTGGATAGGCAATGGGAGATGTTACATCACTTAAGTCTTGTGGGTCAGAACAGACTAGAGTTGGTAAGAGGAGACTGCTGCATAATGTGCTGTGGGTTCCACAAAGCTCTCCATTTCAGACGATTTTGAACCACTTATGAACCTCAAAATAGAGCTTTAATCAGTCTATTTTATCTGTCTCAATCTGCACACAACTGCAGTCTGCAGGTAACCTCATATACGGTTTCCATTAGCTGAATGCTAACTTTAGCTTTCACTAAATTTACTAGGAGTACGTGGCTTGCCTATTTGCATGTGAATGTACATTAGTGTGTGTGTGTGTGCGTGTGTGTGTTTGCATGTGTGTGTGTGTGTGTGCATGTTTGTGTTTGTGTGTGTGTGTGTGTAATCACGCATGTGTGTGTGTGTGTGTTTGTGTGTGTGCTCCAGTACCGCACTTCCCTTCAAAGTCAGGAAGGGAAAACAGAGAGGCGGTTTACGGGAGCAAATATTTGCCACTGCAGGATTAAAGCGTACATACAGCAGATGGGTCCATGTGTTTACTGAGAGCAGACCATGGGAACCACCACTGGCTGTCACACATATGTGTGTGTGCTCTCTGTCTCGCTCATTCTCCATTTGACTTTTCATGTGGTCATGGGGAACACACACACACACACACACACACACACACACACACACACACACACACACACACACACACACACACACACACACACACACACACACACACACACACACACACACACACACACACACACACACACACACACACACACACACACTCGCACACACTCGCACACACATACTGGTGGCTGGTGGTTTATGACAGCAGGGATAGTGAAGTGTTGTTTGAGTGGGTCTGGCAGCTGGAAACAGGGGACCCTCAGAGGAGAGGTAAAAACCAAACGAGAGAAAAAGGATGGCTTTCAGACCCAGGTCTGCAGAGGAAACTTATGGCAAGGGAAACTTCAGTGCGAACGTGTGCCTTCCCTCTCTCTCCCTCTCTCTCTCTCTCTCTCTCTCTCTCTCTCTCACCAGTGTGCGAAGAATGCAGACACAAACACACACATAAAGACAAATACAAACAGCATCCTAGTCCAGTAGTCAGGCGGCTTAGGACCATATTTGAGCAAAATGGGGACACGGCGGACAAAAGCAACACATTTTAACCACAGGTTCTCCATCAACATACCTTTCAATTTAGAGGGGGTTCCACTTAATCAAGATGGTGGAAGGTGTCAGGTATACCTAAGGGTTTAAGCCTGTGGTAGTTGCAGACAAATACAGCGTGTGTCCATGTCAATTACAATTACAGTGATACGCTTCCATCTGCATTCAATTAAGTCATGGGATATTGAGCAAACAGAAGTTCATTATGAGGGACGAACTGTGCATAACATTGACATAGGGTCATAGTAGTCTGTATAGAACTGAACTATAGCCTGTACTGATCACATGGCATATTTCTCAACTCAAAAGGAAGGAAGAGGATTTAGACATTCGTGACGAAGTACAGCAGCTCTATTCATGTCACCTTTTTGTGCTTGGGGGAGAGGGAGCATGCCTGCAGCTGTGGTCCTGAGAGGGGCCTTGTTTAAACTTCCTTCATTCTTCTTCTGTTTCTCGTTCTTTTTTTTGCTGCAAAATCCCTCTCCTGCTCTTTGTTGAATCGGGAAAAGGGGGAAGAAAAATGAGAGCGAGGGGGATAGGAGGAGGAGTGCGGTGATGACAAAACCAGATGAAACATCCGGCCGAGAGCATCCCCACTCGTCATCGATCAAGCCCCACTGGAAGCCCCCACGGCTCACCCTGAGAGACTGAGGCTCACTCCTCCATCGAGCACCATCATCCTTCTCATCCCTCGTTTCCCTCTCTTCCCTCTCTTCTGCACCTCGTTCTCCCCACTCCGATTCTCCGCTTGAAAGACGTCTGCGTGGGAGAGAGGAATGGACCGCAGGGGGAGAGGGGAAAGGAGGAAGAGAGAGGCAGAAAGACTGACAGAGAGACAGAGAGGAGGAGGAGAAGAAGGAATGAGAAACAGATTCACACACAAGCAGAAAGGTGGTGATCTGGATGTCCTCTGAGCCAGTCTGCTGCAGATTTACTCTGTTCTTGTTTCACATGTCAGGCCTTGGGCGCAGGCCAAACCTCACTCTCAATCTCTCTCTCTCTCTCTCAGTCTGCCTATGTTCAACCTGCTCTCTCTCTCTCTCTCTCTCTCTCTCTCTCTCTCTCTCTCTCTCTCTCTCTCTCTCTCTCTCTCTCTCTCTCTCTCTCTCTCTCAGTGTCTGCTTTGTTATTTCCAGAAAAGGGATTGAAATGGTGAGAAATATGTGTGATGTAAAAAAAAAAAAAAACACATGAAACTTGTCACAGTTGGCAGGTTAAAACACATTTCCTATTTTTATGGCTTAAGAGGTTTCGGTGATCAAGCATGTGGGAATAGATTTGCGTACTTGAGTCTGAGAGTTCCTGTAATTCAGCTACACACACACACAAACATACACACACACACATACACACACACACACACACACACACACACACACACACACACACACACACACACACACACACACACACACACACACACACACACACACACACACACACATATACACACTGTACTTGCAATAAGACATGCTACACGTGCAGTGGATGTACGGGTCTAAAGTTGCAGTAATGACAGCAATATTGACACAAATTGAATTAATTAGTGGAAATCCCAACCCCTTGTCAAAGAACATTGACAAGAACTATGAAAACTGAGAAACTTTTCCTTCAAAAAATGGTGAAAACACAAAATATATCATTCACAAGACAGAGGTTTGCTCATTTGTGTTTTCAATCTCCAGATGAGATTTTGTCTCATGTTTATTTGATATCTATTTTTATGTGCATGTCATTTCTTTGTGCACGTAATGTATTTGCTGTAAAGCACTTTGAGCTCCATTCTTTTGCATGAAAGGTGCTATATAAATACATTTAATTTGTATTATTATTATTATTATTATTATTACTATGGACAGACCGATTTCCTTACCTTACTGTCAATGGAAGCTGTTCTAACTTTAACACTGGATGGTGGTGTGTCAGAAATAACACACATTGCCCACCATTCACACATCTCCCTCCTCCTCTCCCGAGGCCTCCTCCTCCTCCTCTCCTGAGGCCTTCTCCTCCTTCTCCTTCTCCTCTCCTGAGGCCTCCTCTGTGACAGGCCGGAGCAGAGCTCTGTGCGTTGATCCTAATCGGCACCCCACATCTGGCCACAAACTCCAGTGCCGTTTTCTGTACGGCGTCACTCGGCGCGGCTTCGCTCAGTTTAGTCGTCTACCAAGCAGAGACATTCCTTTGCATCAGGGCCTACTCGCTTAAGGGTGAGCCTTTAGGTTAGGGATAAAGGCCAACGAGGTGTCCTGACATGTAAAAATATTCAACGATGTGGAGGCAAAGATCTCCACTACGTAAAGCTTAAGGTGCGTATCCTCTGTTTATACCCCAGTTGCCATACATGTATTAAGGTATGACAGGAGCGTGGTGTGGCACAGTTTAGCACAGTTTGGCAAATTAGCTTGGCAGAGCTCCAAAAGTGCCCATGGAAAATCCCCACAGCACGCCTGATCAGACCAGTTTAGATGAGTATAAAATTAAATGGGATGGTGGTTATTTAATTCAGATTGTTTTATCAAAACTGGCTGACTGTTGATCTTGCGCATCTAAATTTATCACTGCTAGTATCCTATTATTATTATCCTAGTATGTACACACCTGGAGAATGCTATATAAGAGTGGATAGAATTCAGTAAGCTTTCTGCTGCACTTTACTCTCAATTTATTTATATATATTTTTACCTTTAATTATGTTCTGTGTATTTTCTTTTAATTATTTATATCTTTGTTCTTTTCAATACTACTTGATGTACTTTGTATGTCTGTTTGCTATGTACCTATGTATATTTATTTTTTAAATGTATTGACTCTGTACATGAAATGTGTTAAAAATACACTTGCCTTATCTTGCCTACATTGGCATCAGAGATGATGCAGACACACCAGCCCGATGTCCATTTTTAACGTTAATCAGGTTTGACACTTTGGCAAAAGATGAGTGTCTGCTCACCATGTGACCCATACTGAGGTCTGATCAGGAATGACCACCTGACCGTCTCTCCCCCAGACCCCACTCTCACAAGGTCTGGGAATAAAATAATAATACTTCAGAGCCAGAGAAGGAATTGAAATACCATTGTATAATGTGCTATGCACAATTCTTTAACCTATGTCATTATATGTGCATTTTATTATGAGATGAGGTCAGCAAACCATTGTTGTTAATTAATACCATGTTGAAATTCCCTTTCAGACTGGCAGGCTGCAGCTTGCAAGAGTGTTGGACG